>NC_051423.1:28608566-28633566 GCF_015228065.2 Penaeus monodon | reverse complement strand
CTCATGTATACAAACAATAAAGGAAGTGATCAACATAACATCAAATATGATAACAAATATGAACTCGGATAAATCAATGCTAGAAATCATCACAGATATAAAAGAAATAATGCCATTATTTAAAAAAATAATCAGATACTTAAATGAATAAAATAATCTTGTGGAACACTAGATCTGTTCAGAATAAAAAGATAGATTTAAACTATTTAATAAACAAAGAACAACCAGAATTAATAGGTATTTGTGAAACCTGGTTAAAACACAAAGATAAGTTTACCATCCAGAATTATCAAATAATAAGGAACGATAGGATGGATCAAATAGGAGGAGGCCTAGCTTTTTGTATTAAAAAAGAAATCCAATTCAAAACCTTAAATTTAAATGATAGATATAATAAATGGGAATAAAGATAAATTATAAAAACAGATGGCTAAATATTCTACTGATGTACAACCCCTGCAATAATCTAAACACGGAAGAATTAGAATATTATATAAAACAAATTGAAGACCCAAAAATAATCATAGGCGATTTTAATGCCCACCATATTAGCTGGAATCCAAAACTAAATAAAAACTAAAATAAAACAGGCAAAAGTATATTTGAAATAACTAACCAAAATAATATAATTTTATTAACACCACCAGGTTTAACAACAAGAATAGATCCAATAGATCTTTGGATTTTAAAACCCCTTCAAAGAAAATCTGGAACTTAAAAAAAAAAAAAGAAAAAAAAAAACAGGGAAAAGAGCAATAACTAAATATCCACTGATAGAAAATGATCTCCCAGTATCAGAGATGTGAAAGAAATTAACATTATTCAAAAACAAATATCAAAAAGCATAAAATTCCAAAGAAAATATTGACAGCAGAAGAGAGAAAAAGAATACTAAACCTCTCAAACAATACAGAATTAAATAAAGAAATAAATATTAGTGAATTGATCACAACTATAAGAAAAACTAAAAGAAATAAAGCTTACGGACCTGATGAAATTCCTTACAAATTCTATAAAGATGCCCCAGAAAAAATAATAGAGAAAATATTAAAACAAATCAACCATTACTGGAATAAAGGAGAATATCCACAAGAATTCAAAAATGTCATAATAAACCCAATAAACAAACCTGGTAAAAATCCATCAGAGACAAAATCTTATAGATTTATCAGTAGAATATCAACTCTGGGAAAATTTTTGAAAATATAATAACACAAAGAATAAATTGGTGGTTAGAGATAAATAACAAATTAGATGACCTCACAGGGTTTAGGCCAAATAAAAGTACAATAGATGCATTACAAGTAATAGATGCACACGTAAATAATGCAATAAAAGAAAAAAAATACACACTGGTAGCCTGTATAGATCTAGAAAAAGCATTTGACACAGTAAATCATGATGCATTATTAATTAAAATGTCTAGATTAGGAATTTCTGGTAACTCACTAAACTGGATCTATAATTTTCTAAAAGAGAGAACTTTCCAAATAAAAATTGGTGAAGAAATATCAAAAAAGAAAAAATGTCAAGCGGGGTACCGCAAGGCTCCCCAATAAGCCCAATATTATTCAATATAATGCTAACGGATCTAAAATTACCAGAAAAAGTAAATAAAATAATATATGCTGATGACATCACTCTAATAGCCATTAACAAAGACTTGATAGAAGCAACAAATAGCTTAGAAAGAGCATTTAAAACATCTTAAAAAATGGGCAACTGAATGGGATCTAAAGATAAACTTAACAAAAAGCAAAATAATTTGCTTTACACATAAAAAGATAAGAAATATACCTAACATAAAAATAGATAATGAAGAAATGGATTTCACAAATAAACACGACATATTAGGATTAAGATTTGATTCACCAAGACTCGACTGGAGAGAACATATTGAAAATGTAAAAATAAAATCCTCAAAAAGAATAGATATCATATATACACATGGGGTGCAAATAAAGAAACACTACTAAAATTTTATAACATATATATCTAACCAAAAAATAGAATATGGAATATCTATATATGGAAATGCAATGAACTAAAAAAAAACTAGAAACAATACAATATTTAGCACTAAGGATAGCAACAGGATGTTTTAGATCCACCCAATAGATCCCTTCAGGCATTAACTAATAATATACCAATAGAAATAAGAAAAAAAGAAATAGAATGTATACAGCTAGCAAAAATACTAGAGAAACCAAAGAACACACCAATAAAACAAATTGTAATAAATTAGAAAAGACAAAAGAACATTAACTTTTAGAGCACTAGAAACCTGTAAAACATTCAGAATCAATATAACAACCAATAAAATACAGAATATAACCCCAATACCACCATGGTTTAACATCTCACAATATATAGAAACCCAGTTTATAACAGCACAACAAAAGACATTCCAGAACAAATAATTAAAAAACAATTTCAAATGTTAGAAACTGAAATATATAAAGAACAAAAAATTTTCACTGGATGGCTCTAAAATAAAGGAACCAAACTCAACTTCTGCAGCAATATATATTCAAAGTCCTAACATCACAACAATCTGGAAGCTACCGAAAAATACAAATATAACCGAAGCAGAGTTATTTGCAATAAAACAAGGATTAAAATACATTCAAAACAACACAATAACAAATGCAGTAATCTTCACAGATTCCCTTTCAGCATTACAATTAATAGTAAACCACAGACCTAAAAACCACAAACAAATCACCTATGAAATACAACAGACAATATACACTTCATCAAAACAGAAACATAATATCAAACTACAATGGATACCATCACATAAAGGCATTAGAGGCAATGAAATAGTAGATCAAGCAGCAAAAAAAGCTCATGAACTAATAAATCCCACGGCCATGAAAAGAGACATTAACTATCTGATAATAGAAATAAATAACAAAAATAGAAAAACATGGGAAGAACAACTTACAGCAATATTAAACACTAAAAACTACTACATCAAAGACAACGAACCAAATCTATGGTCAAGATCAAGAAATAGAAAACTAGATGTCTGTTTAACACGTATAAAAACAAGACACACAAGACTAAAACAACATCAATATAAACTAAAAATGGAAACAGATCCAAATTGCAGATGGTGCCAGTACGAACAAGAAACTATAGAACACCTAACACTCCAGTGCCCAAGATTTAACTCTAACAGAGTAAAACTATTTGAATCATTAAAAAAGATAAAAATAAATAATCCAAATATGTCTCTTTTGATAACAGGAGGAGAGCATACACCAGCTGAGAAATACTACATATTAAGACACCTGAAGATCTTCCTACAAAGAATAAAAATAATAAATATAATTTAAAAAACTTCAACCAACAAAGAAGAATCAAGAAACATAGATCCAGGGAATATAGACTTTGAAAGTCTAAAACCCTATAAAAGAAGAAGAAGAAGAAATAGAGAGATTTATCCATATTTTACGGGTTTATATAACTTCCAGGTATGTTTGTAAGGTTATGTGGATTGTAAGTGTGGTGTTTCTGTTATAAGAAGTGTTTTATAGTGTCTATTGGAGCAGAGTTGTGATATAGCATACGGTGCCTGAGTATCGTGGCACTGTACTGTAATTGATTTAATTGATCGTTTTTTATTGTTGAGTTTAAAAGTTATAAGTTTTGAAACCATTAAGAAAGAGTATGCGAAGGAAATGAAGTAGTTCAGATGGATTTGAGCAAAGTATTTTCCTTACCGTGAATGAAGTGAATGTCACTGTAGCGCTTCACCAATGGTTGCAAACGGCACTAAGTTGCTCTCTGGGAAGGAAGGCCGCAACAGCACATTTTCGGACAAATCTCATTCAGTCACATATGTGTAGTCTAAATTTGACTGACCCTGGTTTTTTAGTGGAGGATCTGATTTTAGCCTTTTGTAAGTTGTTGAAACGGTAATCATTTTCATGGAGTTTGTTGCCTTCAGAATTGTAGTCAGGCACTGTTTGGAAGACATTCTCAGTGACTTTCATAAGGTCCTTTTTCTCTGAATTATATATAGGAAGAGAGAGCTCGAATTGGTTCTTTATTTGACAGTAAATGTACCAGGAGGTACAACAACAACAACAAACTGCAGCCATACATATTTAACTATTGAGAACCACAGATACTGTGGTCAGTCTGTCCCCTTGTCTCCTGAGCTCTAAATAATGCCTGATTTTTTTTACCAGTGGAGAATATGGTCTTTGCATTTCATAAGCTTGATTTTACACTGGATTATGCATATTTCATCTTCATGTATCAAATGTATATATGGCACACTAAAGCATTAAATTTGGAAAAGGCACACCTGACATAAATCAAAATGAGAACAAATTATTTTAAAAAATGGAAATAAAGTAGATAAAAACCAATGACATTTTTGTCATATAAAGCAGAGAAATATTTACATGTGATCATGTGTGGAAATGGTAAAAAAAAAAAAAAAAAAAAAAAAAAAAAGGAGAGATGCCATGATATAAATATATATTTTGCAGAGGATAAATGAGGAAGGGGAAAGGATGGTGGGTTTGTCTGGATGAAAGTAACCATACACTATCAGAATTACAATTTCACTCATACTATATTCTCAGTATAAAAAAGCAGGTACTGCAGCAATTTGGTTTGCTCAGGGAAAGGAAGAGCTACAGGAGGAAAGGATGTATGGAGAAACTTTGACAGACAGTACCAGATTAATTGTTTAATTCATATATTTGATTCACAGGAAAAACATTCCACCAGTCTTTGATTGCTTATGTAAGGTGAAACCATTTCTCAATCTTAATCATGATTGTAGCTGCTAAAAATGTGGCAAACCACAGTTAGGACTTATGATTTCTTGGAAACAAACTATCAAAGCTGCTCTTTGTGGTATCTTTCCATTCTGACAGTGCTTACAGTTTATGACTAGATCATTGTCTTGTATATGTCCATATGTACTTTTGAATTCTTATTAGAACCTTTATTGTGGATATATATCCCCCTATACATTTCCTCAAGTGAAGTTAAACCAATGCCATTCTCAATATCCGTGTATAGACTGCTGCATTGTTTTATTAAGGGGGTTAACCATTGAATAGGTAAATGTCAAGAACTATGCTGTACTAAGAAAAAATGTTCTAGCACAGTCATTTTAGGAAGAAATAATTCCACACACATTTCATATTTTTCATTCAGGCTTAAAATGGTTGTGTTAGATTTTGTTGTTTTTTATGAGATTTGCTGTTGTTATATATTGTTATTACTGTTGTTGTTATTTTTATTATTATTTCTACTACTATTATTATTATAACTGTTATAACCACAATTACTACTACTATTACTACTACTGCTGCTGCTACTGCTATTATTATTTTTAATATTAGTAGTAGTAGTACTACTACTACTATTTTTGTCATAATTTTATCACAATTACTATTACTATTGCTATTACTCTACTACTGCTACTACTACTACTACTACTACTAATAATAATAATAATAATAATAATAATTATAATAATAATAATGATAGACAATATGTTATTATTGTTATAATTATGCTCATGGTATTCATGCATAACTATCATGCAACTATTACTTTTTGTGCATATTTATATACATAGGTACATGTAACAAGCTTTACACAAACAAATTCGCAGAAGTTGTATATTTGTGTGCCTATTCTTTCTATCCTTTTTTTTTCTTTCTTTCTTTCTGTTGTGCATCAAGTTGTCTTTAATGGTGTGAAACAGAACACTGCCAGTACTTGTCCTTTATTTACTTCTAAAGAGACATATAAATGTGCCATACTAATGTATTTTGTTAACCTTGCATGACATGTTAGTAAATATAGATTCATAAGACATGACATAAATTTCTTTATACCAGGAAACGGTTGCCAAAATGTCAGGTGATATAAGCCTTGGGTGCTCTGCTCTGACAAAGATGTTACTCCATGCTGCGCGGTACCCACATTCTGCCGTCAGTGGAGTGGTACTTGCACAGGGAAAGGGAGGTGATTCCGGCAATATGGTCTTGGTCGATGCTGTTCCTCTGTTCCACCTTCAGCTTGGTCTTGCTCCCATGCTTGAAGTTGCTTTAACTAGGGTATGTACATTTAAAATAAAGAACAGCTACAAGAAAGGAATGATGAATTTTGAAATTTTGAGTCAAATTAGAGTCTTAGATTTATTTTGAGTATCCATTTCAGTTTTATTATTGGATGATGAGTCTGGTCTAATTAACTTCAGTTTCTTTTTGTATCTGTGTTTAATTTGGTCTTTCTACACGTGTTGCTGTGTCTGTAACTTTGTTCAGTATGTATATGCAGTATTTCATAAATGAGAAAACAATAATTTGAGCATCTTTTTAAGTGGCCTGTTAAATGAATATATAAATGGCATAATTTTTCATAATGATTGTCTTCTTTTAGTCAGCCTGCTAGTCTTAAAGATTTTAATATGCTTTTGTACATTTTAGAAAATTATGGATAATTATCTCTTTTTTTGTGAAATACCACCTGAAAAAGATAAGACTGTTTTTAGAATAAGAGTTAGCAGCAACTACATTGCATTTTGTCACAATAATTACCAAAAGAATATGAAAAGAAGTTAATCATTATTTATCATCATTAATTTCAGTTTAAGAAATATACCAATTAAACATCACATCAATGTATTTATTATGACAACCTGGTCTCATATGACAAATCATATTCAAATTACCATCTGCCATCATTGTTAATCCAATGATATATCTCCTCTGACTAGACATAAAACCCACATATTCCTGTCAATATTTTCTTGCAGTAAGCTATTCTAACGACACACAGTAATGTCCCTGCTCTCCTTACCATAGATCGAGCAGCATTACAGATCAAAAGGACTGGTGATTGCGGGCTACTATCAGGCCAACGAGCACATTAGGGACAACGTGTAAGTGAGGCGCAGTTTCTGAGTCTGCTTTTTTTTTTTTTTTTTTTTTTTTTTTTTTTTCTTTCTTATGTATGAGTATGGATATTTATTTATTTATTCTGATTTATTTTACGATGGTTTTAAGGTTGTTTGCTTTATTTAATCCTCTTTATTTTAGGATGATTTTAGGGTTATTTTTTATTTAATTTGTTCTTTTTATTTTGATGTGTTTTTGGATATTTTATGGCTATTTATTTTATTCATTTTGGGGTTAAATTATGGTTATTTATTTTATTTATTTTGGGTGATTTATAGTTATTTATTTTAAGATTATAGTGATTACTGCTGGCTAGTTGAGCACATTAGAAAAGACATTTAAAAGTGATCTGGTTATTTTGACTGATTTTGGATGTTTTAACTTCTCTCCGTTCTTTATTTTTAATCAAAGTACAAATAAAAAATCCTATTTATTAAAGTACTTATGTATGGGGAGATAGAAGAGTTCAGGATGTGTTTTCTATTCCTTGTTAACTGATGTTCAAATAGAAACTATTAATTTCAGTACTTAGTTGCAAGTAGTGTTCAAGAAGATTGTTCATAAGCCATATTTGACGATAACTCCATCAAATAAAATAGTCCCCCACACTCATAGACATTCATGATGTGTAAATTAAGCAAAAAATATATTTAGACTGCACTAGCTTGCAGATTGAAAGATGCACTCAATGTTCATCATCAGAAAGATAGCAATTGCAAAAGGATTACAGAAGGCAAATAGATCAGGGGCTACAGTTATGCCATTTGTGTGAGATTCTCTCTGTGATGTGTATTTCTCTCCTTTTTCCTTCAGGCCTGATTTTGTAGCCCTGAAGGTAGCAGAGAAGATAGCTGAGAATAATAATGATGCTTGTCTAATAATGGTGAGTAATTACCTTTGTTTATTCTGCAGTTATGGTGACAGGAAGCTGAAAAATCTCGGAGGATGATTTAAAACAAACTTACTTCCTAGAATCAAATTGAAAAGTACATAAAAAAAAATAACTGCTATGAATAAGAGATAATTTTTAGGACAAATTTCTAAATCAGATCAATGTAGTAGGCATAGCATTTACCGCTAGGTTGCTTGGTTGTCTTCTTTTCATTATTCTCATCTCCATGCCTATCTTCATCCTCCTTTTCTTATCATCTTCATTCCCCTGCTCTTCATCCTCCTTTTCCTCTGTTTCTCATCCTCCTCCTTTCCTCATTGTCATTGTCATCATCTCTCCCTCTCTCCTCCTCTCTCCTATGTTGTCCCCCTTTCCTCCTCTTTTGCCTCCTCTTCTCTCCACTCCTCTCCTCCCCACTCCCCTCTCCTTCCCTCCCCTCTCCTCTCCTTCCCTCCCCTCTCCTCTCCTTTCCTCCCCTCTCCTCTCCTTCCTTCCCCTCTGCTCTCCTTCCCTCCCCTCTCCTCTCCTCCCCACTCCCCTCTCCTCTCCTTCCCTCCCCTCTCCTCTCCTTCCTTCCCCTCTCCTCTCCTTCCCTCCCCTCTCCTCTCCTCCCCTCCCCTCCCTCTCCTTCCTTCCCCTCTCCTCTCCTACCCTCACCTCTCCTCTCCTCTCATTTCTTCTTGTGACTCAATATGCAGCAAGTTTATCCCTTATATAGCCTTTTTTTAATGTTTGTTAGTGCAGATATTTATTGGAGAGAGGTTTCTTGTATAAATTATATAAAAAAAAATATATATATAATGTTTTCAGATTGACAACAAGAAACTGTGCCTGAACCTTCAAACTGCTCCCATCATTGTCTCACAGTTAACATCAGATGGAAAGTGGAAAAGTAAAGAGAAACCTAGGTGAGTTTGTTTGCTTTTCTTCTTCTTTGTTCTTCTTTCTTTGTTCCTTTTTCCCCATTTTTCTTAGAGGCATGCATGTGCATACATATACACCAAGATTCTCACCCACTGATATACTTTTATATATATATATATATATATATATATATATATATATATATATATATATATATATATATATATATATATACACATTTTTTTGACAGACAAGTAACAAATCTAATTCATCATTACCTTCTTTGTGTCATTAAATCACTTTTTAAGGCTTAATAATGTTTCCTCTTTGCATTAGATCTCAATCCTTCCAAGTATATACAGTCATTACTCAAAAAATTTATTATACAAAATAATAATGTTAATAATAGAAAATACATTATATCCAATTCCTCTTTCAGCATTCACATAGAGGCTGGGGCTTTGGATGTCATATCTCAGTTGCTTCAGCGGAAGGTCCAACACGACGTCAATGATTTTGATAACCACCTGGATGATCTGACCTGCGACTGGGACAACCCTCAGATTAATAAGCTCTTAGATACCCTTACAGCGGCTGCTCAGGACAAGTGTTAATGGAACGGTTATCTTTTTTCAAGATCAAAGCTATGAACTCTGACACATCTTGTGTATGTGCATTGTATGTTGTCTTAAAGTCCTGGAATGATTTAGTAGCAAGAGTTAGTAGGGATGAAGTTTCTTTTCTGTTGAAGTCATTCCATCATTACTGTGTCATATCTATTCTGTTTTTCTGTTTTTATTTAGCACTCCCCGCCCTCCCATTCAGTAATAGTGACTTTGGGTAATATTTTATAATCATTGTGTCAACTTCATTGAATAGTAGTCATAGATTTTTTTTATGAAAATGAAAAAGAAGTAATGCTACAGTAGTAAATCATTGCCAGACACTGCTGTTGAAAAAAATGTAATTATGCTAAAGAACCCTTTGTATACAGAACTACTTCCACCTACATTTCTTCATTTTAGATGTATAGTTGTAAATATATTGTTCCATACATTTCATATAATACAATCTAGGGCATATGAAATTTTACATTAATGACTTTTAATGTAACTGTATATTTATTATAATAGACTGAAAAAAAAAATACATGAATCGAAAGATAAAAAATATATTTCTTACCTTATTTGTGACCTGCATCTGTTAGGAAAGTTATCGAGATTATAAAATCAATCACTCTCTCTCTCTCACCTCTCTATATATATATATATATATATATATATATATATATATATATATATATATATATATATATATATATATATATATATAAAGTATGTATATATGTACGTACATATGTAAGTACGTATGTAAGTACGTATGTAAGAACGTATGTAGGTACGTATATATGTACGTATGTATATATGTATATATGTATGTCTGTATATATATATATATATATATATATATATATATATATATATATATATATATGTATATATATATGTATATATATATGTATATATGTGTATATATATATGTATATATATTATATATATATGTATATATGTGTATATATATGTATATATATTATATATATATGTATATATATGTATGTATCATCATCATTCAACGGTAGGTTCATGTCTGAGCCGCCGTGGTCACAGCATGATACTCAATTGCAGTTTTCACGTTGTGTTGCTCTTGGAGTGAGTACGTGGTAGGGTCCCCAGTTCCTTTCTACGGAGAGTGCCGGTGTTACCTTTTTAGGTAATCATATTCTCTTATTTTATCCGGGCTTGGGACCAGCACTGACTTGAGCTGGCTTGGCCACCCAGTGGCTAGGTAGGCAATCGAGGTGAAGTTCCTTGCCCAAGGGAAACAACGCGGCGGTCGGTGACTCAAACCCTCGAACTCAGATTGCCGTCGTGACAGTCTTGAGTCCGACGCTCTAACCATTCGGCCACCACGGCCTTGACGATCATGGGCTCCCATGATTTTCTTTGGCAATTTAGTGCGGTGGTTTGCCATTGCCTTCCGCCCAATGTTTTTTTTTTTTTTTTTTTTTTTTTTTTTTTTTCCGAGTCACCATCTCTATTACCCGGCACTGACGTGGGCTGACTTGGTCCCCCCAGTTGCTAGGCAGCAATCGAGGTGAGTTCCTTTCCTACAGGGAAACAACGCGGCGGTCGGTGACTCGAACCCATCAACTCAGATTGCCGTCGTGCAAGTCTTGAGTCCGACGCTCTAACCATTCGGCCACCGCGGCCCCGTAATGTATGTATATATAGGTATATATAGTATATATAGGTACTAATATATATTATACTAGATATATATATCTATATATATATATATATATATATTATATTATATATTCTGTATCATATATATGTGTACATATATGTATATATCTGTTATGTAATTGTAATATATTATTTATATATATGTATATATATGTATATATATATGGTATATATATGTATATATGTGTGATATATATATGTAATAATATTGTTATACTCTATGTATATATCGTGTATATATCTATGTATAAGTATGTATATATATGTATACATTATATAATATATATATATATATAAAGTATAATTATATATATATATTATGTAGATATATATAATCTATGTTATATATATATGATATATATGTATCTATGTATATTCTATATATCTTATGTATATATATATGTCATACTACACTTTTTAAAAATAATTTGGGTTTTTTTATTATATGTATATAATTTGATATTATGTAATATTATATATATGTCTATATATGATATTACTATTATGATCTATATGTATAGGTATATATATAAATCAACGAAGTGACGGCGCGAAGACAGGCAGTACTCGTACTGGCTCATTAATGACTTAGTACAAGTGTAGCCATCTATGTGTAAAAACAATTACACAAGTAAACTCACAGTGGGCATGGCATGTACGTACATGCCATGCCCGTTAGCAAAGGGTCAATTGTAGTTTTCATGTTGTGATGCTCTTGGAGTGAGTACAATGTAGACTCGTCCCAGTTTTTTCCTTTCCCACGGAGAGTGCCGGTCTTCCCTTTTAGGTATCTTCTCCTAATTATTATCCCGGCTTGGACCTAGGCACTGACTTGGGCTGCTTGGCCACCAGTGCTAGGTAGCAATCAGAGATGAATTCCTTGCCACAAGGGAACAACGTGCCGCCGGGAACTCGACCCTGCACTCAGATTGCCATCATGCCAGTCTTGAGGTCCGTGCTCCTACCCACTCGCTACAGTCCTATATATATATATTCTATATTAATAGTAATATATATATATATATATATATTAAATATATATTATATTTTTTTTTTTTTTTTTTTTTTTTTTTTTTTTTGTTTTTTTTTTTTTTTTTTTTTTTTTTTTTTTTTTTTTTTTTTTTAGGTAACATTCTCTCTGTTTTATCCGGCCTTGGGACCAGCACTGGACTTGGGCTGGCTTGCCCCATTCCAGTGACCACTTAGGCATTCCAGTTGAAGTTCCTTGCCCAAGGGTACAACACGCCGGCCATACATCGAAGCCCTTGAACTCAGATTGTGCCGTCGTGACAGTCCGCCGAGCTAACATTCGGCCACCGCTTCCCTTGACGATCAATAGGGTTTCCCATGATTTTCTTGTCATTTAGAGCGGTGGTTTGCCATTGCCTTCCGCCCGTTTTTTATCGAGTCACCGTCTCTGTTTTTTTTTATTTACCCCGGACACGACTTGGGCTGGCTGGCCACCCAGTGGTTATGTAGGCAATCGCCGGTGAAGTCCTTGCCCCAAGGGAACACGCGCCGGTCCGGTGATCGAACCCTCGAACTCAGATTGCCGTCGTGACAGTCTGGAGTCCGAACGCTCTAACTCCTTCGGCCACCGCGGCCCAAGATTTGTATATATATATATATATATATATATATAATATATATATATAGAATATATATATATATAATATTATTATATTATGTATTTTTATATGTATATGTATGAATATTTGTTATATATTATGTCTGTTATATGGTATGTATAATATATTATTATATTAGGTATATTATATCTATGATATATATTATCTATATATCGTTATAATACTATCATATGTATATATATATATCGATATATTTTGTGTATTTAATATAGGTATATATCCTCATCTTATCATTATATTCGATACTACGCATACCTATCTCTATGTCTCTCTAGCGCTAATTGTCTATCATCTGTCTTCTGTATATCTATATATGTATCGCTATATGTCTCTCTATATGTATATGTCCACTTTCTATATATATATATATAAGCTATCTATCTTATATATATATATATATCTACTATCTCTCTCTGTATTCGATGTCTATCTCTCATCATGTATATCTATATATATGTAATATCTTATAGTGTATATAGATAATATATTATATATATATATATTATATATGTATTATTATATGGTAATATATATAGATCTATTATATTATACTACTAAATATATATATATATCTCGTATTATACTATATATATATGCTATAGTTATATCTATATATATATATAGTATATATATATACTATATCTCTATATCTCAATATCTATATATATTATCTATGTTGGTATGTTATATATATGTAATGTTATCTAGTTATGTATATATGTATATTCATATAATCTTCTATATCTAGTCTCTCATATCTCTATCTATATATATCTCTATCATCTCCATGTCCTATATCTCATCATATATATATATCTATCTAGATTCATATCTACTTATATTATGTTTATATATATATTGTCATATATCTCATCTGTATCTCTATATATATGTATATATACTCTACTCGGTCTATCTTATAATCTGTATCTCTCTCTCTATCTATCATCTATATTATGTTTATATAATATATGTAGTAATATATATATGTATCCACTATATATGTATATATATATATGTATTCTATAATATGTATATATTATATCTCTATATGTATATATATGTATATATATATCAGTATATATATGTATATACTCTCTATATACCTATCATCTACATATATATAATCCCTATTTGATCTTTCTACATATGATAATACATATCATATCTAATAATAATATATAATAAACATATTATATATACATATCGATATATATATATATCTCTATACATATATATATACATATTATATACATATATATATTATACGTATATATATTATATATATACATATATACATATATATACATATATACATATAATGTCTATATCCATATATATATATCTATACTTATATATATATATATATCTCTCTATATATTGTGGAGTATTAGCATATATGTATAGTTGTATACTATGTATATATTTTATATATGTATACTATATTTATTTTCTGTATATATATGTAATATATGTGTATATCTCTCATATATCTACAGTCTCTCTATCTCTATAATCTTATTACTATATATATATGTGTGTGTATATATTGTATATAGCTCTGTTATTATCTAGTTATACATCACTGTCTCTCTATCTATCTATATGTCATATTATCTATGTATCTCCATCTATGTATCTATATCTACTATCTCTCTAATCTATATATCTTCTCATATATATCTATCTCGTCTCCTCTCTCTATATCTACTGTATATCTTGTAGCTCTGCTCTATATATCTGTATCTCTCTTCTGTCTATATAGCTATCTCTCTATCTGTCATCTATTGAGTCTCATTTCTATATCTCTCTGTATCTCTAATCTCTCTCTATGTCTCGCTCTCTGTACTCTATCTCTCCCCTCTGTCTCTCTCTCTGTCTATTCATGTCTCTCTATCTCTCTCCCTCTCTCTCTCTCTCTATCTCTCTATTCTCTCTCTCGCTCTATATCCTCTCTCCCTCTATCATTGCTCTCCCTGCTCTCATTACCTCTATACTCTCTCATATATATCTATCTCTCTCTCTCTCCATCTCCTGTCTCCCTTTCCCCTATCTCTCTCTCTCTCCTATCTATATACTATCTATATCTCTCTATCTACATATATCTCTCTCTCCCATCTATATAGTAGCTAACTATATACTCTTATCGTCTTATCTCTCTCGATATATATCTATCTCACTATATATATTCTTCTCATCTACTATATCTATATTAGTCCATCTATCTCTCTCTCTTCCTATATATCTACCATATGCATATATATATACATATATCTACATAATCTATATAATATACATAATATTATAGATAGAGATATATATATATAGTATATATATCTATATATATATCTATATCTCATGTATATATATATATATAATATATATATATCTATATAATACTATATATATATATATATATATATATATTATATACATTATATAATTTGTATTATATCTGTATATCTTTATAATAAGTTATATATATATGTATTCTATAGTATATATAGAATATATATCTATATATCTATAATATATATCTATCTATGTATCTATATATAATCATGCTCTATTCCTCTCTAATCTGTCTCTCTCTCTCTGTCTATATCTACTATCTATATGTATCTCTTATATATTATATATCTACTCTCTCTCTATCTCTATCTCTCTGGTATCTATCTCTATCTCTCTATATCTCTATCTCTTCTCTCTCTCTCTCTCTATAACTCTAAACACTCTCCTATTCTTGTGTCTCTCTGTCTGTCTCTCTCTGCTACTCTATCTCTGTGCACCGCTCTCTCTGTCTCTCTCTCTCTATCTCTGTCGCTCTCTCGTCTCTCTCTCTCGTATCTCGCTCATCCCTGTCTACTCTCTCTATCTGGTATCTCTACCTCTCTGTAGTGTCTCTCTCTCTCTCTCTCTCTCGCTCGCTATATCTCTATCTAATCATCTTCTCTCTACTCTCCTCGTCTCTCTCTCTCTCTACTATATCGTCTCCTCTCTCTCTACCTCTTCCTCTCTCCTCTGTACTCTCTCTCTGTCTCTCTCTGTTATCTCGTCTCTCTCTCTCTCTCTCTCTGCTCTCTCTATCCTATATCTCATATATCGTCATACGATCTATGTATACTCTCTCTGTTCATCTCTCTATGTATTCCCTTCTCTCTATCTATCTTACTCTCTCTCATCTTTCTCATCTCTCTATCTCTATCCTATATATATCTCTATTCATCTCTCTCTATATTCTCTCTCTCTATGTGAGTGTCTCGCTTCTTCTCTTCCTTACTCTATCTTCCTACTATCATCTCTCTCTCTCTCCAGCTATCTCTCTGTGGTCTGTGTTCGCTGTGTTCTCTGTGTCCTCTCTATCCCTCTCTCTCTCTCTCTTTCTATCTCTATCTATATCTCTCTCTCGCTCTATCCTCGCTCTCTACCTCCTCTCTCTCTCTCTCTCTCTCTCTCTCTCTCTCTACTCTCTCCCTCTATCTACTCTATCTCTTCCTCCCTATTCTCTACCCCTGTGTGTCTCTATTGTTGTCTCTCTCTCTTCTCCCTCTCCTCCATCTTCTCGTTCTCTTCTCTCCTCTCTCCTCTCTCTCTTCCATCTCTCGCGTGTGTGTGGTCTCTCTCTCCTCTGTATCTCCTCTCTCTCTCTCTCTCCTCTCTCTCTCTCTATCTCTCAGATCTCTCTCTTGCTCTCTCTCTGTTCTCTATCTCTCTCTCTGTATCTTCTACCCTCTCTCTACTAATCTACTCTTCTTATATATACTCTCTACTCTCTATCTCTCTCTCTCTCTCTCTCTCTATCTTTCTCTCTCTCTTTCAGTGTGCGTGCGTGCGTGTGTGTGTGTCTATCTCTCTCTCTCTCTATCTCTCTCATACTCTCCTCTCTCTTCTCTCTCTCTCTCCTCCTCTCTCTCTTCTCTCTTCTTGCCGTGTGTCTCTCTCCTCGCAAATATCTCTTATCCTCATCTTCATCTCTCTCTAGTTCTATCTATCTCTCTCTGTCTCTCGTCTCTCTCTCTCTGTATCCTCTCTCTCTCTCTCCTCTATTATCTCTCCTAGTACTCTCTCTCACTCTCTCTCTCTCATCTCTCTCTATGCTCTCTACTCTATCTATCTATACTCTACAGATTCTCTATATTATCTATATCCTCTGTCTTCTCATCTCTGTCTCTCTCTTTCCCATGTTCTCCATCTACCCATTTTTCTCTCTCTCTCTCTCTCTCTCTATCAATATATATCTCTCGTATCTCTCTCTCTATATCTATCTCTAATCTATCTCTCCATCTCTATGACTCTCCATAATCTATACTATCTCTATATATCTATATATATATATATATACACCATGTGTGTACACATATCTATATCTGTATATATCGTATCTATATATACATATATATCCATCTATTCTCCACATATATATACTATTATATATATATATGTATTATGTCTCTATATATCATATATCTCTATATATCTATTTTCTATATCTATATGTATCTATATCTACATATATCTATAATATATATATATGTATCTATATCTATATATCCATCTCTCTATCTTCTCCTATCTCTCTCTTAGCTAATCATCTATCTCATTCTCTATATCTCTCTCTCTAGTGTGGTCGTCTCTCTCATCTCTCTCTCTCTCTCTCTCATATCTCTCTCTCTCTTCTCTCTCTCTCATCTCTCCCCCACCCTCACCTCTTCTCTCTCTCGTCCTTCTCTCTTTCTCTCTATCTGTCTCTCTTCTCCTCTATATCTCATATAGCTCTCCTCTATCTCGCTCTCAGATCGTGTCTCTATATCTACCATCGCTCTACTATATATCTCTATATATCTATCTCTCTATATGATCATATCTATATCTCTCTCGCTCTCATATCTCGCTCTACTCTCTCTATATATACTCTCTCTATCTCTCTCTCTATCTCGTATCTCTGTCTACCTCCATGTCTACTCTATACCCCTATCCCACTATCTCCCTCTATCTATATCTATATCTCATTATATCTATCATCATATCTATTATATATATTCTATATACCTATCTCACCCCTCTATCTCTCTCTCTCTCTATATATCTATATATATCTCTCTCTATATTCTATCTATATATAGATATATATCTATATCTATTATCGCTATATATATCTCTACTCCTGTATTCTCTCCTATCCCCCCCACACATGTTTTATATTATATCTATCTATCTATTCTCTATCTCTATATATCTCGTCTATATCTCTCTATCTACTACTATCTATATAATCCTCTCCCCTATCTACCTATATCTCTTATTATGATATAAATATTATATATTATATAGCTATATCTCGACTTCCTATCTATCTCTCGCATCTCTATCTCTTAGCTCGCTCTCTCCTCCTCTCTCTCTCCTCTCTCATCTCTATCACCTGTGTGTACATATATATATCTAGGTATATCTCTGTATATCTATATCCCTATAGATAATCTATACTCCCCCTCTATATACCTATCTATGTATATCTGCTATATTACTATATCATATGTTCTCTTTCTACTATCTTGTATATCTCTGTGTGTCTCTCTATCTATGTCTGATAATCTATCTACCTATCTCGCTCTTTATATATCTATCTATGTCTCATCCTCTATGTCTCTCCTCTATCTCTCTATATCTACTCTCTCTCTATCGCTCTGTATGTATCTCTATTTCTGTCTCTCTATCTCTCTCTATCTCTATCTGTCTGTTGCTGTCTGTCTTCTCAGTCTCTCTCTGTCTGTATCTATGTCCTGTCTCTCGCATATATCTCTATTCTCTCATCTCCTTCTCTCTCGTCTCTCTCTATATCTATACTCTTCTCCTCTCTCTATATTATCTCTCCCTAGTCTTCTCTCCTATCCCTTCTCTCACTCTTCTCTCTCTCTCTTCTTATCCGGTCTGTCTTTCTCTCTTTCTCTCTCTTCTCTCTTCTCTCTCTATCTCTAGATTATATCTATATATCTCTATGTGTGTCTTATATGGTTTTTTGTCTCTCTCTCATATATCCCTCGCTATCATATAATCTTCTACTCTCACATATACTCTATCCTCTATCGTCTCTCTCTCTCTCTCTACTATCTTATCTCTATATATCTATAATCTATATCTATCTATGTGAGTGTGTCTATATAAGATCTCTACAACATATTGATATCATCTCTATATATATCTCTATCATCTCTCTTATATCTCTCTCTACATATCTATCTCTCTCTCTCTCTATATATCTATCTATCTCTCTGCTCATATATATATATATATATATATATGTTTATCTATATACATACATATATATATCTCTATACACTCTACTAATAGTTATATTATATATATATACATATAATATGTATATATATGTCTATATAAAATATATGTATATATATAGCTATATATATATATATTATATATATATTATATATATCTAATTCATCTCTATATATATATATGTGAGTGTTTTATCTAATCTATCTATCTATTATATACACACTCACCTATATGTATTATATATTATATATATATATATATATATATATATCTATAATATATATACATATACATACATATATATATATATATATTTCAATACTAGATATCGCTGACTCTTATCTCTCTATATTATCATAGCTATTTCTCTCATAATCTCTCTATATCTCTCTCTCTCTATCTATATATATATATATTATGCATATACATATATACTACATATATCTCCCTATATCCACCTATTACACCCTATATATATGAATATATCTATATCTTATATATATATAATATATCTCTATATCTATATCTAATATGTTATATCTATAATTTTGTTATGTATATATCTATGCTATCTCTATCTCATCTATCTATGTTCTATCTATATCTCTATCTATGTTATCTCTACTATATATCATATATATCTAACTCTATATCTCTATAATCTCTCTACTATCTACATATATCTCTATCTATATATATTCGTATATCATATCTATCTATCTACTCTCTATTAATTCTCTATCTCTATACACTCATATCTATATTATCTATATAGTCTATCTCTCTCTCTCTCTCTCTAATTATCTATTACCATCTATCACCTCTATATCTATCGATCTATCTTCTATTATCTCGTCTCTCTGTGTGTGTCTCTGTGTGTGTCTCTCTCTTATCTCTCTCTCTGTCTCTCTATTGTCTCTCTCTCTCTCTGTATATATTGTCATCTATACTATGTATCTCTGTACATTCTCTGTCTCTGCCTCTTCTCTCTTCTATCTCATCATCTCTCTTATCTTATCTCTCTCCGTCCCTCTCTCTCTCCATCTCTCTCTGCCTTATAGTCTCTCTCATCTCGTTCTATCTCTCCTTATCTCCTCTCTCTCCTCTATATGCCATCTCTCTCTCTATCATCTCTATGTCTATCTCTCTCTCTCTTCTCTCGCTCTATCTCTCCTATCTATCTATCTTCTAGTATATATATATTCATATATATTTTCATATATCTATCTATATATATATTTGGTTTTTTTACACACACATTATAATCTCTAT
Organism: Penaeus monodon; assembly: GCF_015228065.2. NCBI lineage: Eukaryota > Metazoa > Arthropoda > Malacostraca > Decapoda > Penaeidae > Penaeus > Penaeus monodon. The sequence goes on along the minus strand of NC_051423.1, from coordinate 28,613,351 downwards.
ATATATATACTCTAGTATATCTTCTCTCTACTCTACTCTATGTTATTACGGGGGGGGTTTGACGAGATGGAGCGGGGCGAGGGGAATGAGGCACCGACAAAACCAGAATAAAATCAGATGGGGGCCCAGTTTTTTAAGGCTTTACTCCATGCGATAGTAGTCAGAGGGGCCAAGCATGTAATTGAGGTAGCTGAGATGTAAAGGATAGATGGGGGAGTCGGAGCTGTTAACTGTGTAATTCACGGGGTTAGGCAACGTCATGGAATATCAAGATAAGGATTTTTATTTTAGGTACAGCCAGCACCAGCACGGAAAGAGACAGAACAGGGACGGGACACGCATCACAACAACATAAGCGATGCTCATCAATAACCGTGTATTTACATTACACCAGCAAGAATCTTCGTTTGTGACCGCATGTTTTAGACGGTTTGGCAAATATTGATGCGAGCACCACGATTCTCTGGTCACAGCTGCGAGAGCCGAGGTTAGATGTCAGACTGCACATTCGACTAGCCGAACAGCTATATTTTGCCGGATTATTTGGCCTCCTTATATAGGCCTACTTGGCTTTCTGGCAGGGCAACGTTTGAGAGATGGCACCAAAAGAAAGAGTCAAGACCGCTTTTCTCTCACTAGTTTGTTTAGGGGTCAAGACTTCGTTATCCAATTGAAGATTTCGCGCGATAATATCGAGAATTTGCGACAGGTGAGGGGGGGGAACGGCGGCATTTGTAGCATATGTTATATATTATATATAATATATCTATATTAATATATATATATATTATATATATATATATATATATATATATATATATAAAATGTGTTTATCTATTATATACATACATGTGTATATACTATATTATATATATCCTCTATTCATTATATCTATATATCGATATATCTATATATATAATATATCCCTACATGTCTCATATAATATATATATATATATATCTAATATATATACTATATATATATCTATATATATGTATCATCTATATATCTCTCACATCTCCTCTCCTATATATATCCTTATATAGCTAATGTTCTGTATCTGTCTCTATAGTCCTTAAGGCACACTACATAATAATCAACAATCTACCAAAACTATTCTATATCTATATATTATATATATAATCATATCTTACATATTTGGGTGTGTGTTATCTATTATATATTATATATAGATATATATAATCCAAAGCTATATCTTATATATATACTCTATACATATCTACACATATGGTGTGTATATATATTACTCCTCTCTTCTCATTATACACTACTCTCTATCTATCTATCCATATCTATGTGGGTGTATACTAATATATATATCCTACGATATCTCTATCCTATATATATCTCTCATATATCTCTGTCTCTTACTCTGTATGTACTGTCTGTCTATCACTCTCTCTCTCACTCTCTATTCTTCCTCTATCTTCTCTCTCTCTAATATATATACTCTCTCTATTCTGATCCTCTCTCTCTATCTCTCTCTCGCTCTCTCTCTCTAGTCTCTCTCTTGCTCTGTCTCTGTATCTGTCTACTGTCGCTGTCTCTCTCTAGCTCTTCTCTCTACTCTATCGTCTACTCTATCTCTCTCTCTCGCTCTCTGTCTATTCTCTCCTCTCTGCTCTCTCTAGTCTCTCTATTCTATCTCTATCTCTCTCTCGCTCTCTAGCTCCTCTCTACATCATCTCCCCCCTTCTCCCCCCCCCCCCCCCCCCCCTCTCTTCTCATCTCTATACACCTCTCTCTCCCCCCGCGCAACCCCCCCCATCTCTCTCTCTATCTCTCTATGCCTCTCTCTCTCTCTTCTCTCTCTCTATATCTCTCTCTCTCTCTCTCTTTCTCCTGTATCTCTCCTTTCCTATTACTCTATCTCTCTCTCTCTCTCTCCTACTCTCCTCTCTCTCTCTTTGTGTGGTGTGTTGTGGTGTGTCCTCTCTGTGCTGTCTCGCTATCCTCTCTCTCTCTCTCTCTGTCTCTCTCTCTCTCTAATCTCTATTCGTCTCCCTCTCCCTCTCCTCTACCTCTCCCTTATCTCTCTCTCTCTCTCCGATCTCTCTCTATCTCTCTATCTCTCTTATCTCTATCTCTACTCTCTCTCTCTGTCTACCTCATCCCTTTCCCTCTATATATCTCTCTCTATATATCGTCTATATACTATGTCTCTCTTATATCTTACTATCTCTCTCTATGTGTGTGTTTTCTTCATATGTGTCTCTCTCTCTCTCTCTTCTCTCTATCATCTTCTTCTCTCTATCTCTCTCTATATCTCTTCTATCTATCTCTATTTCTATATGTGCTGTGTGTGTTATATCTGTGTGTGTGTGTGTCTGATCTCTATATGGTGGTCTGTCTCTCTCATATATATCTCTCTCTATCTATCTATATATCTTATCTCATATCTCTCACTTATTACTCTCTCTACATATCCATAGTCATATCTTCTCTATATATCTCTAATATTATATTCTCCTATATATCTCTCTACTATATCTATATAGCCTATACCTCATACATATCCATATATCTCTCTCTAATTATTATCATATATATCTATCTCATCTCTATCATAATCGCTCTACTCCCTATACATATACATATCATCTCCTCTCGCTCTACTTATCTATATCTATCTATATATATATCTATATACCTGATACATCTATCTATATATTATCTCTCTAATATCTCTGCTATCTATCTCTATATAGATATCTATATCTATATCTATTATATACATTATACATACATTATAACATATAATATACTATCCATATATATAATATCTCTACTATATATATACATCTATATATATCTCTATCTATTATGTTCTCTCTTTCTCTATCTCTCTCTCTCTCATCCTCTCTCTCTTCTCTCTTCTACTCTCTTGTCTGGTATCTGTTGTCTCCTCTCGTATCTCTCTCTCTCTATCTCCTCTCTATCCGCTCTCTTCAATTCTTCATCTCTATTGTGCTGGCTGTCTCTGTCTCTGCTCTCTCTCTATCTACACTCTCAATCTCTCCCCGTCCCTCTCTCTCTCTCTCTATCTCTCTCTCTTCTCTCTCTCGCTCTCTCTCTCTCTCTTTTCCTCCCCCTTCTCCCTCTCCTCTCTCCATCTCTCATCTCGTCCTATCTCTCTTCTCTCTCTCTCTCATCTATGTACGATCTATCTTCTCTCTATCCTCTCATACCCTCTCTCTCTCTATATCTATCTTCCTCATCTACTCTACTATCTATCTACTCTCATCTCTCGCTATCTTAATCTCTATCTCTATATATGTGTCTATAGACTCTCTCTCTCTCATATATATATATACATCGATTCGCATCTAGCTATGAGCTCTCGCTCTGATATTGATATTGCTATTGATCCTTGCTTTGCTCTTGATATTGCTATTGCTATGCTACTTGCTCTTGTCATTGCTCTCTCTCTCGCTGTCGCTCTCTCTCTCTCTCTCTCTCTCTATCTCTACAATCTCTCTCTCTATATAATCTCCTCTTTTCTCTATCGCGCTCTCTTGTCTCTCTCTCCTCTCTCTATATCATCTCTCTCTACTCTCTCTATCTGTCTGTCTCTCTTCTCTTCTCTCTCTATTCTATTCTCTCTATCTCTCCTCTCTCTCTCTCTCATCTGCTATCTCTGTGTGTATGTCTCTCTCCTCTCTCTCCTCTCCCCCACTACCCCACGCCCCGCTATCTCTCTCTCTTCTTTCTCCCCCCTTCCACCCCTTCCTCTCTCTCCTCTCTCTCCTCTCTCTGTGTCTCTCATCTCTCTCTCTCTCGTCTCTCTCTCTCTCTCCTCTCTCTCTCTCTCTGTCTCGCTCTACTCTCATCTCTCCCCTCTCTCATCCCTCTCTCTCCCTCTGCCCCCTCTCCTCTCCTATCCATCTCATCTCTACATCTCCCCTATCTCTCTCTCTCTCTATCTCTTATATCTATCTCTCTCGCTCTCTCTCTCTCTCCCTCTAGCCTATCCTATCTCTCTCTGTATCTTCTCTATCTATCTGCTCTCCATCATCCCTTATACATCTATCTCCTACCTCTCCCTCTATATATCCCTAATCCCTCTCTTCTTCTCTCTCACCCCCACCCCCCCCACTACACACCACCCCCCCCACACACCCCCCACACCACCACCTATATCTATTTCTCTCTCACTCTCTCTCTATCATATCTCTATCTTTCTCTATATCTCTATATCTCTCTTATCCATATCTCCCCTCTTAATACCTATATATCACATTATCTATCTATACTCCTACATCATCCCTACCGCATGCTCATTTTTGAGCCTCCTGCCTCTCCACATCCTCGCCATTCCCCTCGCTCTTGCGCTTTTTTTCCCACTTGTACCATCGACAACGCCGCAAATATCTTTGAGGTGTCGCTCAGTCCTTGTCTTCGGTTGCCTCTTTCCCTCTTTTGCCCATTACCATCCCTGTCCCAGGTTTTCCCTCACTACTTTTACTTCGCCTCTCCTGACCAATAAATTTTAATTTCCCACTCTTGTTCAGATGTCCAACGCCGTTCTTTACAAATTTATTTTTCTCAGCACTTTCATCATTCGCTTCTTCTCTGTCCACTAATACGCAGTACTCGTCTATAACACCACCTTTCAAACGATTGATCTTTTTTCTGTCCATACTACTTCCGCACCCAACCGCGATCCCGATGATCCATTGGGAACACTAATGGAGTTCAATAACTCATAGCATATTCTCATAGATCTATCTATTCTTCTATATATGATAATTATCTATATAGATA
>NC_051423.1:28581066-28593566 GCF_015228065.2 Penaeus monodon | reverse complement strand
CTTCGTCGGCCCACTCCCACCGAAGACGCAGTTGTCTCCTCCAGCAGCGCGGTCCCGTGCACGGCGGCAGCTGAAGCGCAATGCCCGGCTGCCTCTACGGAGTCAGGGAAGATACGCAGTCCTTCCTCCCTTGGTCTCTCATCCGAGGCGAGGCCCTGAGACAGGCTGTCCCATCCCGCCGCAGGTCGATTCCCACGCGGTCCTTAGCCTCGGGGAGGAGTGCGCCTCCCGCCCCTCTCCAGGACTGGGCGAGAAATGCCCTTCCTCCAGACAAGCGCTGCGTCCGCTAGAGGCGAATCTTCCAGAAAATGTAATGTTACTTCTGTTTTTATAACTTTCTGAATGTGTAGAAGTCTCACCGAAATCGTATTTTCATTCCAACTGAAGAAGTGACACTTCCCCCACAGGCAGATGAGGACGCAGGCCTTTGTTGTCCCCGTGGCAATAGAAAAGAGGAAGCAGGAAGGAGGTCTTCAGCTGATACTTAGCTTGCTTACACGTTCACTTTCAGTAACGAGACCAAATTCTAACATCGCCACTAATTGCCGTCACTATCGAACTTAATATATATGCTAATTATCATTATAATATTCAGCATACTTCAGGCAGTCTACTGAATATGAAATTATTAAATTTGAAATACATATCTTCATATATTATCAATAGGGGGGGGGTCATCAGGCGTACGCTCGATACCACTGTGAATACGGCGGGCTGGGGTGGTAGCCTCCACGAGGGCGGTCGTAGCCCCTTGCGTTATACAATATAATGGCTTATTATTATTATAATATCTATTATCAATATTTTGTCTCCGGCACCTTCCATGCCCTCATGGCTGAGATTTTATTTATTATTTTATTTTTATTTATCTTTTTTTTTTTTGGGGGGGGGGGGCATAATTCCTACATATATTGCGCTAGAGGATGGGAGGAATCCATCCATACCAAAATCGTTCCGATCGGTTATGCGAAGATATTCCTCACTTGATATAGTATGTGAGGAATTAAAAAAATAAATGATAAAAAATTATGATACAATAACATATTACAATCAATTTCTCTTTATAGTAAGCTATAATATGGTAAAACAGTATTAGAGGTATTCTGAAAAACATCAGAAATCTTAACATTCAGCAATATATAGTTTCAGAACATGAAGTCGTGTGAGAGTAAAGGGGAATTCACTCCGATTCCCAGATTGGTCCGGCCTTGCAGGTCCCCATGGGAAGGACTTCAGGTCTGCCCAGGGCATCACTCTCGCCTGCCTCCCTGTTGCAGCAACTACTGTATGTGCTACTAGTCTGATCTGATTCTGGGTTCCTATAGCACAAATAAGAAAATGAAACTTAAGTAACTAGTTTTAAATTGTTCATGATGTCAAATGAGTGATGTTTTTTTACTTTGAATTCTAGAACTTACACAGAGAAAGATAACTAGTTACAACCATACAGACTCATGTTTTCCAAATACACGACCCCTGCAATTATCTACTCCCCCCTCCCTCCACACACACATACACGCACTCCTGGGCTGGGCAGATGACTTACTTTTCTAAACCTTGGATTTATAAAGGAATTACGCTTCGGGCGTCAAACGATGTCCATATCACCTCCCTTTCAGCTTGTGCTGTCACACCTTCGTGCTCGTCGCCCCAGGTTACCTTCTCCCCCTTTTGATTTCCCTTGGATCCTATGCTGAGGCCCTGGACACTGATCACGTGCTCAACAATTTAAATATGCCTGGCACTGTGGGGATTAGGGCCAGTCAAGGTAGTTTAACACAGGTAGCCCCATTCTGTCTTAATGAAAATGTTAATTGACAACTTCCGAAATAAGCCCCACTTCCATCCCTTCTTTCATTGCGAATATTTTTTTCTTGGTTTCGTTTTCGATCATGTTTTACCATTGTTATTATTGTACTATTTCCAAAGAAGGTGCACTGAAAAACACTTACCATCAAATATTGCACAAATTCACAGACTCAAAAGGGGATGGAGGTAATGATGTCTTCATCTTTAGCCAGTTTGCTTTAATTACCAGAAATGAAAACTAAATTCCCCTCTTACTTATGATTATGAAGAGTTCCTTACCATAAACAGCCATCAGAATACTCTTAGGGAAAACTCAATTTCATTTTTGGGTTCAATAGGCTAAATGGAAGTGGAGCTACCTGGTCATATGTGACTTGGGCCCGGCCATTCCTAGCACAAAGGGAGAGTCAGCGACCTGCAGGGCCTGTAGGCTGAAGCCAGGTGTCACTCGACGTCCGCCCTTATGATTAGGAGGAAATGACAATGAAACCCAGTTGTGGAACTGCATGTAACGCATAGCAATAAAGAGTAACTCCATCGTTCAGCCGCCATTTCTAGGAGGAAAATAAACACTCAGGAACAAGGAAACTGTATTAAACGTGCCACTGCCTCTGTATAGCAAAAAGTGTACATTAATGACGTATACATTCCATAGAGAAGAGGAGATCCCGTCTTCGAATGGCCTGATTCACATAATTCCTCCATTTATTAATGCTAATGACACTATATTATAAATGAACATTATCAGTATCAATTGCGCTCACTAATCTTAAAATTTAAAAAGTTTAGCACAAAAAATGGAGACACTCTTCGCTGAAAATTGAAATCAGCAATAAGTCCAATCCTGATGATTCTTTGGGCGGCATTTCACGGGGCAGGGTCTCCTCACAAGCAGGGGGTCGACTTCTCTGCCGCCCCTGAAAGGCAGGGACGAAAACATTATTCATGATTCTCTGTCTCTCTCTCTTCCAGGATAATTAGACACAAGAACACACTTACACACGCACACACATACAAAGATACACACGCACAGGAACACACATGTGTCTGTTTATGTATATACATGTGTTTGTGTGTGTGTGTGAATATATATATATATATATATCCTATATATACTATATATATATATATAATATCTATATATATATAACACACAAACCACACACCACACACACAGACACACACAACACACACACACACACACACACACACGCACACACACACACACACACATATATATTATATAATATATATATATAGATGAGAGAGAGAGAGGGAGGAGAGAGAGAGAGAAAGAGAGAGAGAGAAGGATATTAAGAGAGAGTGAGATAGAGAGAGAGAACGATGAGAGGAGAGAGAGAGAGACAGGCAGACGCAGATGTGTATATATATAATTATATATACTATCTATATATAATATCATATATATATATATTATATTATATATATATATATATATATGTTATTGATGTTGTGTGTGGATAGTATTATATATGTATATATATATATATCTATATATATATATATATATATATATATATTATATATATATGTGCTATATATATCTTATATATAATATAAAATTTATTTATATAAAATTTTTTATATATAATAATATATTCTATATATATATATATACACATATACACTATCTGGTTATCTATCTATCTATACTGTAATGAGCACTAGGACACGAAGTAAGAATGACCCAAATTCAGTATGCGGGGGGGTCTGGGACCACCCTTTGTATTACCTCACTACTTGTGTCTTAGACATATGTTACTTATGTATACCTCATTTAATTAATCTTTAGCTGTGTAAGACAATTAGTGCTTAAATATTTTTTTTAGAAAGATGATTTTTTTTCTTAGAAAGATGATACTTTATTTTACTATTTTGTATCAGGTACTATATATGGTTATATTATTACTCTAAGATAAGGAAACAGTGTAAATATGCGAGAGTTTGCCTAAAAGTTTAGTTTTCTTTGTCTTCCCCAACAATGCATCTCTTAATAAAGGGTAGGCAGTTATATTCACTGTTACTTGTATATATTAAGATCCGTAATGGATATATTAAGAAGAAACCAAATATGTTTATTCTTTTTACTGGAGAGATCATTAAGTTCCGGTATTATGCATGTATGGACTAAGACGAACCATATGCTTGTAATATATGTGATATGAGTAGATGTTAAAATGTTAAAAATATACAGTGTTAAACCCTGATATTATAACCATAACCAGAGAGAACAGAGACAAGTGCCTGGTAAGTGCCGAAAGACTTTAGTAAAAATTCTTTAAATACCAGAAGAAAGAATAGTCAGCTGTACTAATATCAATAATAAAATTATAAAACACTATAGATCTGAATACCGAATAACAATTTGAGAACAAATTGGAAAACCATGGTAAATAGAATATCTTCTTCACAGCTAGTGGCTGATACGGCACTTGGATAACAGTCAGATGATTCTCTGTTATTATTGAGGATTTAAAACCCATTCAAGGAGTGCGTTATTGAAATTTATAATAGAATAATGCTATCAATGCTAAAATGAGGGTTTCATAAAAATAATATAATGCATAAATATAAAACTACTCAGATCGTATATAACGACATGAATATATACAATTTGTTTGTTTGTCAAAAATAGTTTTGTTCCTACAAGAAATCAGTTTTATTGAATCTTTCATTTTAGGAATGTTTTTTTTTTTTTTTTTTTCTTTCGGTTTTCCTGTTTTGTTGTTTTGTTTGCTTCATGAGATATCCTTGGAGAGATGGACCAGATGTAACGCACATGCCATCCTTAGGAGTCCTTGAACTCATACAGTGAAGATTGAAAGAAAATTGGAGAATTCTGTAAGGACAAAGGATTCAAGAAATCAGACATAAGAGAAGGCCAGTTTTATACTACACACCTTATGGGAGTGGACATCTGTGTCAATTAAGGTTTTTAGTGTAAAAGTTTATGATTTATATTTCAATATATCAAGAAAATGTAAGATTATCAATTGTTTGATATTACCATTTCTATCAGTTAACTCTAGGAACCCTGAAATTAGATCATCAGTAAACTCTCTTATGATTATTGTATTTTATAGTGTTGGTTCACAAGAGTATGACTTAGGTAATGATACAGAGAGCTCACACTGACGTAATTAAGAGTGCACCCTCTAGATAAAAGCCCGAGTGGATTTCCCCAGTAGAAAGGGAAATAGTGGCTTTGACCGTAGAGAGGAGTGGGCGCAATGCAATACACTCACACACACACACACATGTGTGTGTGTGTGGGTGTGGGTGTGGGTGGGTGGGTGTGCCTGTGTGTATATACATTTTATATATACTCGGTGGAAATTGATTTAGCAATTCAAACCCTCAGTCAGATGTACTGAGGTATATTTATGAAAGATGGAATAAAGCAATGCCACATTGATTTCTTCTTCTTCAACTGGCTTTTCCATGTTCATCATGGGTCGCCGGTGCGGATCATTTTTTATCTACATCATATTATTAGATTGGCAGCTTCGTATTAAGGCCGGATGCCCATCCTGACGCCACCACAGATGTCGGCGGTGGCAGGACTCGAACCTAGGTATGAAACCGTAAGCCAGTGCACACACACACACACACACACACACACACACACATATATATCGAAGCAAAAGAAAGAAAATATCGGTCATGGTTTAAAATCGTTTCAATATTAAGCAGCCAGATACTCAGTTAAGAGGCACAGCTGAGAATCTCTAACATATTCTAAATCTCGAACATTTTTATAAGCATAGCGAATATTAATTAGGTTTCTTGATGGTTGAATAATGAAAGTTATAAAGGTCTTAAATATTTCCAACTTGCAACCCACAGACACATTCCTGGCTGATCGGAAGCCACAGCTCAAATTCCGTTCTTTAGTTTAGAAAAATATTTTTCTTCTGCCCATAAAAAGATAGTGTGATAAGCAATATGACTCCAATCACCTTTGCTTTGAGAAAGAAGAAACCTATTATATTGATAATATCTTCGAGAAAAAGAAAAGTGCAGCTGAACTATGTTCGAATATGCAGTCTCACTTTTAAATTCGTTTATTGCTAATTCAATTTAGATAAACCACATATGCGCCTTGCGTAGTATTATAGGATCAAATCACGCCTCCTTTAACGATGCCCGGAATATGCTGAAACATCATCTCTTCCGCGAAACATCTTGACCTTCTCCCGGACTTCCCTTAGTTAGGGTTAAGGCCCCCATGGTTCCCTACGGAGACTTCCGTCCCCCCCCCTTTAAGAGATGAAGGACGGCGTCCACCCACGTTCAACAGAGGAGGTTGCAGCCTCCAAGGTCGTCCAAAACCCCTGCTTTTATCCCCCGGGGGTACGCCTCCTAGATCGCCCAAAATCCCGGCTTTTATCCCTCGTCTGCATTAAGCCTCGTGTTGCGCCAACATGTTACTGGTTGTGTTAACTGTAATCTAGGTGGGTCTTTTCAACACACCGCGCGCTTCACAACTGCCCCATTTTCACGCAGTGGGACAGTGCCCCTTTGCGCGCTATGCTCTCCACTATGGCACCAACAAGGTGGAAAAGGAGCAACACTCTAACATTTATTGATGTGCTACAGCAGCATCCTTCTTTCCTCGACAATGTTCAGAAGTGACTACACCAGTTGATAGCACCACACCTGAAAGGACACTCCTCTCTTCTCTCCCTGCGGTGAGTCAGCCATTACGTAGCTGATTCAAAGTGAAGGGAGGAACATACCGGTAAAGGCGTTCAACGGGGCGCAGCAGGTTGCGCCAAGCCAGATAATGCTCTGGTGGAGAGGATTAGCTGGTGTGTCGATGAGACCGTCACAAGTGACCATTACGGCACTATAACTACCCTCATGGATAGTGGCCCAGCCGAAATGCCATGACAGAAGCCAAGATGGAAAACAGACATGCCATGACAGAAGCCAAGATGGAAAACAGACATGCCATGACAGAAGCCAAGATGGAAAACAGACAAGGCCAACTGGCAGGCGTTTCAGAACACCTTGGCGCACTGTCTGAGAAGCAATGAACCCATACAAAGCGAAAATGTGGAATTGCTTGTAGCCAGACTTGTATATTCCATATTGATCAAGCAGCCTCACTGACCATACCTAAAACTCGGCTTGGGTCCAGGAGTCACAAAGATGCCTGGTACTTTAATGACGAGATTAGGGAGGTCAACCACAGAGTAAACACGTGCCAAAGACAATTCCGAAGGCAAAGAAGCCCTGACAACTTAGCCCTCCTAAGGGAGGCTGTCAGAGATGCCAAGGAAACTGCCAACAGTCAGGCAGGAAAAATGGCTGGAATGGTGTGAGTCCTTCGACCACCAAACCATCCTCTCAGAGCTATGGCAACAGGTCAGGCGAGCAACCAGCCGCTCAGCCCTGAGGTGCATGCACCATGACCCTCAGTCTTGCTCATATCAGAGACAGACTTGCTCATATCAGAGAAAGGGCAACCGAACCTGATAACTCAGACGTTATCTTTTCTTGACCTGGAGAAGGCTTTTGAATTAGCAAGTCCTCTTGCCATTCAGGAGAGCCTGATCCAGAAGGGAATCAGAGGTAAGCTCTTGGATTGGATAGGTTGGACTACTTTACGGAAAGGACAGCTAGAGTCAAATCCAAGGGTCACCTCTCACAGCCACATGCCACTAGAAAATGGAATGCCACAGGGTGGGGTTCTCAGTCCAGCCCTTTTTAACACATTAATGTCCTGTATCCTCAACATAAACCTCCTAATGGGGTGTAAGATCATCTCCTAAGCAGATGATTATGCTATATATCACTGGAACCTACTGCCAAACAAAGCCCGCGTTGTCTTTGCCTCATATCGAGAGAACGCTAGGAGTGTTGAGGACAGAATGAAGATCCATCTGCATGCCAAATCCAAAGCCATGGATCCTGAGACAAAAAGTTCAAGGCACAAGATGGAAAATCCAAGGAATGGATTGGGTGGCGTTCCAGGACTACCTTACCTAGGGGTAAGGATAGACCGGACCCTCTTCCTTCAGAAGGAGGTCTAGTACCTGGCTTGAACAAACCAAAACAAGACTTGCTGCTGTCATGAGAGCAATGAGTGGGAGGACACATATGAGCCAGACACAAAGTACTAAGGATCATTCTATGTACATGCTGTCCGGCCCATATGGATATGCCTCACTCGCTCTGATTGAACACAAAGAGAAAAAACAAAGGACATATTGAGGCAGTCCAAAATGAAGTGCCAGATCATTGGTGTCGCCTCAAGGTGGACGAAGGTCTTCAACCTCCTCATGGAGGCAGACCTTCTCCCTCTGGACTCACGAATCGATCTAATGGCAGCACAATTCTTGTCAAAGGTCATCCAGGCTCCCAGGAACACAAGCCTAAGACAAAAATTAGACACCTAGAACAAGACAACGAGCTCTTTGCAAACAACAACTGGCTGTCTCATACAGCCAGGGTGTTATACGCCATGAGCTCAAAAGTAAACAGCTTCTTGCTAAGGGCATGGACTCCCCCCACCCTAACTTTGTTGAAGCCCTACCATGGGCACAAACCTCGATAGAGTTTTCCATCATGGGCCTAACAATGAAAAAGAGTTAATACCCCACACCAAGTCTAAAGGCAGAAGCCCAGAGGGTCATTGCAGGCCATCACTCCTCCGGGCAGTAGAATATACTTCCACAGATGGATCGTCGATCCTTGGCCCTTCCTTTTATCTTACTGCAGGTGCCAGCTTTGCAGCAAGGGATGCCACAAATGCAGAGGGAACAGACAACGCCTCCTCGCTACAGGCAGAGGCTGTTTGCATCAGGTAGCCCTTAGGCACATGTCCCTCCGAGGGACGGACACGTGGTTAATACATAGAGACTCCAGGGCAGCATCGATGTCTAGCAGCACTTCACCAAAGACAAACAATCTACCTTCGACTACTATTTCCTCCAATAGCACAGAGGATTCATTGCTCAGGTAGAAGAATAATCATATAAAACTGGGTCCCCAACCACATTGGACATCAGAGGGAATGATGCTTGTGACAGACTAGCGACTGGCAGAGGTATGCCCCAAATCCCATGATCATATAACCCTAGCAGAAAATTACTGAAGGAGAATTGTACTTGAGGCTGCTTATACCTCCTCTTGCAGCTTCACGAGAGGAAACGAGATCCTTCCCCCTCGGACATCTGCGGTACTCAGATGCCACAGGTATGAACAATGGACTCTCTGAAATAATCAAAACCAGCAGGTACCCAAAGTCATTATTCACAGAATGAGCCTCTAGGTTTCCACTGTGCCATGGAGACAAGAGACAAATAGACTTGGAGAGAGATGTTGCATACATTCGGCGAGCCGAACGCCACACTCGTACTTACCTAGAGAATTGTGGAGCAAACATAAATTCTGAGACAGGTGTCGCCGAAACAGCCGTTCGTGCTGGTTAAAGGATTATGCCGGTTATGCTTACACCATGGTGGCAGAGCGCCTGCGGCATTGTCCCTCTGCCACGGTAAGCACCGAGTGTCAGAGACACAAATGAGACAGCCAATAAAAAGTGACACAGGCTTGGGCATATATATGGAGGCCTGGGCGAAGCTAGAACTTCGCAAATCTCCTATCGTATCAATCATCGTGTCACGCTGCGAACTTCTGGACTGTAAGTGGTAACTTCGTTGAGGTCAGAGGCTGGGCACCACGGCTAGGTAAGCTCAGTCGGTAAACACCAGCTGACTACACTCTAGTCGAGTCGGCATAGGCTGGCGCTGGTACTCGCTCCATAGACATTAGCCTGGGGTGAGACTCAGTTAGCCATTGCGAGACTTATCTATGACGCATTGCAGCGCTCCAAGCAGGGGGGTCAGTTATGGGGTATACCACACGCACGCCATGAGCATGAATTATACAGATTTACACAAATAAATTTAGGTGTCATTATAAAAAAAATAGAAACTATTACTGTAATACCTTCAGATCGTTATAAGAATATAAAGAGTCACAGACCATAATAAGTTCCCTATTCAGACACGCAAGTACAAGTGAAGGAAAAGGAAACGACATGTAGTTGCCGAGTACGTGCCGTTTCACGCGCTCGCGGGAAGGGCCTCGAGCCATCCGGGAATTTATTACAGAGGAAAATGTCGTGAAGCCACCAGGTCGCCTTCATCCTCGGATACAGCTTTTCTGAAACACAATACGAATGTTATGTCTATTGTCACATTGCTATCATCATCTTCATTAATCAGTACACGAATATCCCGGTAAACAGTTTTAGTGCCACTTTCCATTGTTGCAAAACAATCATTTGCAAGCAATATTCACTGACGGAATGACATGTCACGGGGGGAGGGTGAGCGAATGGGAGGTCATGACCTCTCATGACCTCAGCCTTGATAAAACTGAGGAAGGGAGGATTCTTCCTAGGAAAGACTTTTCCACGCTACGGACATGCCGAAGGGTTTCCAGTGCTCATCCGCTGCTTGAGTATGATTTTTTCCCACATTAAATTAAACCGGGCAATGCCAATGCCTGGGTGCTTAGGACCAAAAGTCCAACACAGTAGCCATTGCATGTAGCCATCGCTATGCAGAAAAAGATTTTTTAAAAAATCTAAGGAACAGCTTCACATGGATGGGCGAAATTTAAAAAACAGGCACCTGTGGACAAAGGTAAGTGAAGCTGCCGTGTGGGAAGAACAACAACGCGGGGGAGTTCGAGCCAAAACGAAAGAAGCGAATGGATCGTTCTTGTTCATCTTTAAGAGGAGAATAATGCGGAAGAGCAGGCCCCGCGGCTCATGCTCCCCTCAGTGGGCGCGCCGGCCCACGCCGACTCCGCACAAGCGCATTTGCAAGTTACACACACACAAACATTCTCTCTCTCTCTATCACACACACACACTTCTCTATCACTCTCTCACAAAACCACAACACACACACACACACAGCACACAAACACAAACACACACGCACAACACACACACACGGTGCTTGAAGCCAGCAGTCAGGGCGTAGTTATTTTTACGACAACCCACACACCACACACACACACACACACACACAAACACACACACACACACACACACACACACAACACCACATCACGCTCACCACTCTCTTCTCCACACACACACACACACACCACACACACACACACACACACTCTCTCTCTCTCTCTCTATCCCTCGTCTCTCTCTCTCTCTCTTCTCTCTCCTCTCTCTCCTATTCTCTCTCTCTCTCTCTCTATCTATATCTCTCTCTCTCTCACCACACACCCAACACACATACCACACAAACACACACCACAAACACACAACAACACACACAACAACACCACACACACACACAAACACAAACACATTCTCTCTCTCTCTCACACACACACATTCTCTCTCTCTCTCTTAACACACATATGTGTGTGATGTGGTGTGTATTTTAGAGAGACATTTTTTTCAACAGCCATTTATTGCACTGCAGGACACAGGTCTACTCTAATTCATATGAGACGGTTATATGGCAGTACCCACCTTTGCCTGATTGGATTGCCTCTAATCAAAGCTGTTTCGGAGCGCGAACAGTTTGCCATGGCAGGACTTCCCCTACGACACCACTGCGTTTGTCTTTCTTAAACGATATTCGGTTTTCTCGCCGTGGATCAGGGCTTGAGCCAGCAGTCAGGGCGTAGTTTATTTTTTACGACAACACGTACGGGAAAATTGTTACTCGGGACCATGAGGGGTCGGAGCACAGTGCTCTAACCACTCAGGTCCTCGGGCCGCTAGACACACATACACACACACACACACACACACACACCCACACACACACACCACACACACACCACATCACACACACACACACACCACCACACACAACACACACACACAAACCCACACACACGACATCACACACACAATACACACACACACACACACACACACACCACACACACACACACACACACACACACATTCACATACACACAGACACACAGATATACATGTGTGTGTATATATATATATATAGAATAATATAGATAGATATATATATATATATATATATATATTTTTTTTGTTTTTTTTTTTTTTTTTTTTTTTTTTTTTTTTTTTTTTTTTGATAGCAGTTGTACCAGGTCGACCCTCCAACAGTTTTTAGCTTGGATGCAAGCGATTGTCACAGTACCGGTCCGACCCACCCATCAGCGATAGGACACCTCCTAACTAACAGAGGTTAGGATGGGCGATTCAAGTAAGAGTGGGAAGCTGCAGGCATAGGTGATATCCCTGCTGAAACTGCTAAACGCTGGGTGAACCTATGGCTCAGGGCTGCATAACAGTCCTTACTGACATTCTGGCAGTATACGGGTACATTCCCCCTGACCTGCTTGAGAGGGTCGTGGTCATCCCCTCTGGAAGGGGAAAGGGATCGTGTTAGGACTGTAGCAACTAACGTGAATTACCTGCTCAGCATACCAGGGCAAGGTTCTGCCACATTCCTTCTGAAACGGATCCGCAACCACCTATGAGGCATCAGGAGGACCGGAGGCAGTCTGGATTTACTCCTGGCAAGTCCACAATAGACCGTAGTACTAGCGCTGGTAATTGTGGGAACGCGTCCGTGAGTTTGAGTCGTGGGTGCTTGCAGGCCTACATCGACATCAAGAGGCGTTTGACCTCAGTT
>NC_051423.1:28568566-28573566 GCF_015228065.2 Penaeus monodon | reverse complement strand
TCAAACATGAGCATACGTTATGATGATGATGTGGTATATAAATATAGATATAAACTATAATTAATATATATAGTATATAATAATATATTATATATATATATGTATATATATAAGATATATATACATATATATTATGTGTCATTATTATAATATATATATAACATATATATGTAGATATAATATGTTATATATATATACACACACACACACCACACATATTATATATATTATATTATATATAGTTATATATATATTATTTTATATATATATATATATATAATACCTCTATATTGTAATGCATATATACACACACACACACACCACAACACACACACCACACAACACACACATTATATATATATATATATATAAGAGATATATATATTATAATATATATCTATAGAAGATATGTATTATATAGATATTATTATATAGTATAGGATAATTATAAGTATAGTTATATATAGTCATGTATATGAGTATGTATATATAATACGATATGATATATATATATATAGATATATTAGTCGATATATATAATATAGTATACATACTCATATACTAGAGAATAGATATAAATATATATAAATATATATATATATATATATAATATATATATAGTATATATAAATTTATATATATATATTATATATATATATATATATATATATTTATATATATATATATATGTGTGTGGTGTGGTGTGGTGTGTGTGTGTCGTGGGTGTATATATATATGCATTTACAATAATATATATATATATCTATATATGATAATAGAATATAGATATATCTATTATATATGATTATGTGTGTGTGTGTTGTGTATATATAACATACTTATATATATATATTATATATTCTATCTAGATATATATATATATCTACTATATATATATATATATTATTTTATATAATAATTATAAGTGACAACATAATATATCTATATATATATATGATAAATATATATAACATATATATATATATATATAATATTATATATATAGATTAATTATATATAATAACATCATCATCAATAACGTATGCTATGTTTGAGCAGCCGTGGACTCTCCACCATCCTTCGCACGCAACTCGATCTTGCCGCTTTTCTTTCACTTGTTAACATTCGGACATCCCGCCAAATATCTTTGATGTTGCTCTCAGATTGTCTTCGCTTGCCTTCCTTCTTTCCTATCACCATTCCTGTCAGAAGTTTTTTACTCAATAATTTTACTTATCAATTACAGGACCATATAAACTTTACTTTCCTTTTGTTCAAGATGTCCAACAGCCGGTCTTTACAATTTATTTTTCTCAGCACATTCCATCCATTCGTTTTCTTTTCTGTCCTAGTAATACGGAGTAACTCATCTGAACACCACATTTCAACACACTATTTGACCTTTTTTCTTGTCATTTCTTCATTACCCCAACACCGATATGACGCAATGGGGGAAAACTAATGAGTTTTCACATTGAAGCGCATGCTGAGCGCGCTCGCTGATCGTGCTCACACACGCTCGCTGATTAATATATATTATATATATCTATATAGATATATATATATATTATATATATATGATATATATATATTATATCATATACATATATTCACAGTATAGAACACACATTCTAATATATCCTTCTGAAAATGTATCGTGACATTTACTAAGGCACCATAGACCGGAGCAGTCGGATTCACTCTTGGCAAGTCCACAAAGAACATAGTACTTCAAGTCATTGTGGAAGACTGTCATGAGTTTGGTTCGTGGGCTGCTTGCATCCTACATCGACCTCAAGAAGGGATTAAATAATGGTAGCGATAATATATACTGGTACAGAAAGTGTGTATAGTGTGGTGGGTGCATTTATCAAATTTCTTCCCCTGTTAAACTCAGGGTGAGGACAAGGCTGTGTCCTTGCACCAAACTTTTCACGCAAAAATAAAATAGACAGCTGTACAAACGGAATATCCATTGTACTAAATGGAATAGAAGTAAAATAAAAAATTATAAATAATCATTGGTGCATCTCAGGAGTGAGGCGAACGCCTTTAGGCCTAGAGGCTTTGGGATCAAGAGCTATGATTCCAAGAGTTTGGTAAGGGAAAACTGTTCAGTTAATACAAGTTGTGATGACGACGCTGAATGAAGACGACTGACCTTTCCGCAGAAGCTGAAGATGTCCGGTACTATGCAGAAGGACCAAGCTCGCGTCTTCAGGGCCTTGATATGCCAGGTTTTGTTTGGAAAGTGAAACGCTTTATTATCAAGTGGAGTGTATTCTTGATGCCTTTTGTAACAAGTCCGAGAACAGATCATGGGATACAGTGGCAAGACTATATGTCCAACCGACGCTTTTTTTTTTTTTTTTCACAAGATGGCATGAGATCTTACGACCATAACTCGGGAATTGCCAACTCAAGCTATTTGGGGCACCAGTTCGTTCCCTGCGGAATATATTATATTATATATATATATATATATATTAAAATATATTAATATATATATATATACATGATATATATATATATATATATAATATATATATATACATAATATATATATATAAATGTCATAGTGTGTGTGGGTGGGTGTGTGTGTGTGTGTGTGTGTGTGTGTGTGCTTCTGGTGTGTGGTGTGTGTGTGTGTAGTGTGTGTGTGTGTGTGGTATGCAAGTCATTGTTCTTTATAAATCCCTCTCTCTTTTAACGGTAGGTTCATGTTCGAGCCGCCATGGAACAGAATGATACTCAATTGCAGTTTTCATGTCTGTTGATGATCTTGGGTGAGTACGTGATTAGGTTCACCAGTTCCTTTCCCACGGAGAGTGGCCGGTGTTACCATTTAGGTAATCATTCTCTCTATTTTATCCGGGCTTGGGACCAGCACTTGACCTGAGCTGGCTTGCCCACCCAGTGGCTAGTAGGGCAACGAGGTGAAGTTCCTTGCTAGGGAACAAAGCGCCGGCCGGTGACTCGAACCCTCTAAACTCATATTCCGTCGTGACAGTCTTGAGTCCGACGCCTACCATTCGACCACCGCGGCCTGACGAATCATGAGCTTCACATGATTTTTCTTGGCCAATTTAGAGCGGTGTTGCCATTGCCTTCCGCCCGTGTTTTTTTTTTTCGAGTCACCATCTCCTATTTGCACCCGGCAGACTTGGGCTGACTTGGCCCCAGTGGCTAGGCAGGAATCGAGGAAGTCATTGCTACAGGGAAACAACCCGCGGCGGTGACTCGACCCTCGACTCTTTGCCGTATAAAATCCATACATATATATAAATATAATTTATATACATACATATACATGTGTGTCTATATGTCTGTTAATATATCTATATTATATATATATATATAGACCTATTCTTATAGATACATAATTACATTATATTATATATACATATACTATATATATATATATGATATAATTATATATATATATATATATATAATAGGTCATACATATGCATATATTTATTTAGGTACGATTTTTGCATATATGTACATATACATATACATGTATATATGTAATATAAACTATGTATCCATAGATATAAATAGCGCACAAACACACACCGCAATATAAAAAAAAAGGAAAAGAAAGAAAAAAAAAAAACAACGGGCGGCAGGCAATTGGCAAACCACCGCTAATCAATTGCCAAAAACAATCATGGAAAGCCCAGCATGATCGTCAAGGCCGCGGTTGGCCGAGTAGTGGTTAGAGCATCGGACTCAGACTGTCACGACGGCAATATGAGTTCGAGGGTTGAGCACCGTCCGGCGCGTTGTTCCTTGGGCAAGGAACTCACCTCGATGCCTAACCTAGCCACTGGGGGGTCCAAGCCAGCCCAAGTTCAGTGCGGGTACCCAAGTCCGGATAAAAATAGAGAGAATGATTACCTAAAAAGGAACAACCGGCACTCTCCGTAGAAGGAACACTGGGACCCTACCCACGTCTCTCTCCAAGAGCATAACAACATGAAAAAAAACTAGTATCATGTGGACCACGGCGGCTCAGACTGAACCTACCGTAAAAGAAGATATCTATCATCTTTATCTATCTATCTATCTATCTATATAGATATACATATATATATGTTTGTGTGCTGTAGTGGTGTGTGTGTGTGTGTGTGGTGCCTTGTGGTGTGTGTGTGTGTGTGCGTGTGTGTGTGTTGTGTGTGTGGTGTGTGTGTGGTGTGTGCGCTCTGTTTGTGTGGTTGTGTGTGCGTGGTGGTGTGTGCGTGTGTGTGTGGTGTGAGTGTGTGTTGTGCTTTTATGTGTGTGTGTGTGTGTGTGTGTGTGTGTGTGTGTGTGTGTGTGTGTGTGTGTGGTGTGTATGTGTGTGTGTGTTTGTGTGTGTGTGTGTTTGTATATATATATATGCAGTTAAAATATATATATATATAAGATATATATATACTATATATATAATATTATGTGTGTGTGTGTGGTGTGTAAAGATAACAATATATATATATAATATAATATATATATATATATATACTAATATATATATATTTATATTATATATATATTTTTTTTTTTTTTTTTTTTTTTATATATATAATTATATATATTGATCCACCATATATATATAATATAGATATATATATATATATATAAAATATATTAATAACACATATATATATATATATAGATTAGATATATATCTATAGATATATATATATATATATATACATCATCATCAATAACGTATGCCATGTTGAGCAGCCAGTGGAACCTCTCACATCCTTCGCCACTCAACGATCTTGCGCTTTTCTTTCCACTTGTACCATTTTCGACACCCGCAAAAATACTTTGATGTTGTCGCTCATCTTGTCTCGGCTTTGCCTCTCTCTCTTTCTATTCACCCATTCCTGTCAGCAGTTTTTTCAATACTTTTACTTCTCATTACAGGACCAATAAACTTTACTTTCTTTTGTTCAGATGTCAACAGCCCGGTCTTTACAATATTTATTTTTCTCAGCATTCATTCA
>NC_051423.1:28548566-28556066 GCF_015228065.2 Penaeus monodon | reverse complement strand
GAAGAACGGGTCAAGCAACGCAAGGGTTTAACCCAGAAACAACGGCCGTTGCGCTAGGGAGACCGCGGATGTGTTGTAGTTTAGTGAAGGAAATAGATAAAAATAAATTGTAGTTAATTGACTTTACGTATTATCCAAATCTTGTTTGACTATTAATAAATACTGATTGATTATAGAAGATAAATGATAACGGATAATGAATGAGGACTTTAATAAATTTAATATAATGAATGTACTTTGTCAATGATGAATGGATTTCAAAAATTAATTTACTTATGAAGGAATTCCATTATAAGCCTATTTTACTTAATATATAATATTTACATATATAATTTTTTTTTGTATATATATATATATATATATATATATATATATATATATACTTACATATATACATTTTGTATATATGTAATATATATGTGTATATATATGCATATAAGTATATATATGCATATGTATGCACATATGTATGTATGTATGTATGTATGCATGAACACACACGCACATATGTATGTATATATATACATAAATGTAAAGATACTTCTTAATCTTCATTTACTTATCATTAACTCATATTCTATAACTTTAATATTAGTGCAAAAAAAAAGAAATTATGATAATAATAACCTTCACTTTTTCGACGAAACTTTAATTTCAATCAGCAAATTATCTATTAGTATTTATCATAAAAGTTAATTGTGATTAAGTTATTCACCAGACAATTTAATTACATAAATTTTGTGATAATCTTATATTAATGCACATTTGCCATCATATATATAATTTTTTTAGATTGGGTAAAATTGATTAATGAAACAAAATATGCGTCAAAATTTCAATTTGAATTGAAATTATAATAGCTGTAAAACATTTTCTATATTCCTTTATTCACAATCGAGTAATACTATAAATATATCACAGTTGAATATTTCATCAAGGGATGCAGCAAGAGTGTGGAAACAGTAGTATTAAACAATAGTACAGATTTATAAACGTATTCTCAAAAAGAGATACACCATGCAATATGGAAATGTTAACACAATGAACGGTGAAATTATGGAAATTGGTCGGGTAGGCATCGTCAGTGCTTCCGAACTGCACACACCCTCACTATATCCATGTTTACTATTATTAACATAATCACTATTATTATTGTCGGCAAAGTAAGAGTGCGTATATATTTTTATTTCTTGTTCATTTTCTGACTGTCCTCCACTGAAAAGGGTAAATGCAGCACCAACTTTTTTCCTGCTTGATTATTCCCAGAATTCGACCAAATGTCGGCCCACCTCTCTTCTGTTCACAGACGGTTTGAGATATTGCTTATATTTTAAGCAGAGCTGGAAAACCTAATTTTTTCTTTTATTTTTTATTTTTTTCTAAACGGTAGGTATTTTGGATATTCTTCTTTTCCGGTCGATTTGTTTTCTAAACTACGCATTACTAGAGCCGGTATTCACACTAAAGATCATCGAATGTTCTGAGACAAATTCAAGGACTGTCCTAAAAACAGTCTTTGACTTCTAAAATGTCGTGGACTTTGTCTGATTCGCACAGTGCCATACTTCAAAGTTAACAATTAAACATAAGTATTATTTACATTTTAAAAGACACTATAATAATATTTAAGTGTAATAATCATGGCATAATTACTATTATAATATTTTTTTTTTCTATTTATATAAGAGAAAACTGCGGTAAAGACGGCTCAATTAACTTTTGACAATAGTAAAAAAGTGGCACGAACGTTTTCCATATCATATGTGATACAAAGTCATCCTGAACAATTGTAAAACGGCTTTAATGTTCTCGGCGTCTCGTAAGGACAAATTGAAAACACTTCTTATGCATGTGAGACCAAACAGTTTTGTTTGCTCGAATGTTTTTGTTTTTGTAGAAACAAATTCCAACTTCAAAAACAAACAAAAAGAAGGTACTTAGGTCATTATTTATATTGTTCAGAAATTGATTCAGAATACCTGCTTTTTTAAGACTAAAAGATCACTTACCATAAAAATCGAGGCAGGAGTAACAGAATATCACTTCGGAAAGTCTAGCTAGAAAACAGTCGGTCCTGTGGAAATTATCTTGTCACTTGTACGACTGAGTAATAAGTCCCAGATGCTACCAGACGTAAGGTTGCCTCAAAGAAAACAATGAGCAGAAGAAGCACGCGGCCTTGAAGATCCAATTTCCATCGACGGCGACAGTCACGCTCCCGGGCCGGTCTCGCTCCGTCCCTCACGTGAGAGTGGTTAGCTCGAGGCGCGATTGAACCGTCAGGCGATGATTAGCGTTGGAATTATTGAATTAATTCCCTGGATGCGCCGGTGTGTGCGCGTCTCTTAAATGTGGGATAGTTCATTTTGGTTATTTGCAGTCCGATAAAAAATATAGCTGTCGATTGTAGAATGATTATAGGTGCGAGTAAGTTGTCTGCAGCACCTACGGTGTTCCTGCCGATGATAGTACGAGTGTTGTCTTATTTGTTGCTATTATAGAGACGTGGATAAACCGTCCATCTCGGTTGACGGCGGTAGAATTATTTCTACCGCCGTATTTAGTCCGATAAGGCCGTGCTTATTTCAGAGCAGCCAAACTGTATATACAGCCGTGGTTAGTCCGTTAAGGCTTATCGTCAGCGGAAGACAAAACTTGGAAAGATATTTTTGTAATATTAATATTTGAGTTTTAATCTTGTTCTAGTGCCTCATTTTATTCAATTTCCTAGGAGTACATATTTACATTGACGAAGGAGTTCTTTTTTGACAACATAACTATGCAAATAAATAAACATTTGTCAATTGAACATAGAAAGATAATATATATTACAAAGTGCACATATCAGTAGCATTTACTGTATGAGAAAGAAATAAAAGTAAACCCAGAAGGTCGTATCTGCACAATTTTCAGGCGAGACTACGATATTACTCTTGCGGCATTTGCTGACGGGGAAACGCTCGTGAAAACATGATAGAGCTGTCGCTGACATGGCACTTGAAGGTGAGTATTCAGATAACATTTCGATGGTTGCTTCATGTTTTTTTTTTCAAACTTAGATACTAGCATACACATACACATACACACGCATGCAAACACACTCACACTTTCCCTCCCTCTCTCTCTCTCTCTCTCAACCCTCCTCCCTCTCTCCCTCCCTCTCTTTCTCTCAACCCTCCTCCCTCTCTCCCTCCCTCTGTCTCTCTCAATCCTCCTCGTTCTCTTCCTCCCTCCTTCCCTCCCTCTCCCTCAACCCTCCTCCCTCTCTCTCAACCGTCCTCCCTCTCTTCCTCCCTCAACCCTCCTCCTTCCCTCCCTTCCTCTCCCTCAACCCTCCTCCCTCTCTCTTCTCTCTCCCTCTCCCTTTCTCTCTACCTCTCTCTCTCTCTCTCTCTCTCTCTCTCTCTCTCTCTCTCTCTCTCTTTTCTCTCCCTCAACCCTCCTCCCGCTCTCTCTCTCTCTTTCTCTCTTGCTCCCTCCCTCTCCCTCAACCTTTCTCCCTCTCTACCTCCCTCCCTCTCCCTCAAACCTCCTCCCTTCTTCTCTTCCCTTCTCCTTCCCCCTCCCTCCATCTCTCTCACAAAACCTCCCTCCCTCCTCCATATAGGAGCACTGATGAGCACGATAGAGGACGGAGTGTCTCATGATTCAGGACCGACACCTGTGGAAGTTCGGTCCACTTAAGAGATACACCTGTGACGTTCGCTGCGCAGCTTGACCTGGAGCCTGATTTTGAAGTAGGGGGGGGAGGGGTATCTACGTTTATTCCGTTTTTCATTCCTTTTTTTGTGTGTGTGTGTGTTTTGTCTTTGTGTTTTCGTTTTTTGGTTTTGTTTTATTTGTTTTCTGTTGTTTTTTCTTCCATTTTTCTTTTTGTTTTCTTCCCTCATTTTCTGTTTTCTTATGTCCTTGTCTTTGTTTACTTTTGTCTTTTTTTTTTTTTTTTTTGTTATCTTTAATTTTCTTTCCTTTTTCTGATTTCGTTTTTCTCGCTTTTCTGTCTTCTTACTTTCTTTTCCTCTGCATCTATGAGATTCGAATCATATTTTAATCTTTACCTGCAAAGTTACGATCCTATGAATTCACTTGTTTCTTGATGATTACGGAATATCGACAAATGATTGCGAACGATCGACTAATTACTAATAAAAGAAATGCCACCTAATCACTCGCACTAATATAATTATCATTAAGAGAAATCGCCAATCATTAACAAATCACTGATATCCTCTAATCATTAAAAAATACACATTACACATCAATTACTCAATAAAATCACCTAATTATAGCAACATCACCCAATCATTTAGGAATATCAACGAAGTACTAAGAAACTTCCACTCACCCATCACACACTAGTTGGAGAAGACTCACCAACAATTTTCCCGACGCCTGCCATTATCTCTGTCAACAAACGCCTTTGTGACGTCGTCTCGTCCTGGTGGCCCCGCTGCGAACCAGGGCGAGTTGGACGAGATGGACAACTTGTCCAGTACGAGAAAGTAGGGGTTCCGAACGGTCAAAACATCTTGTCCAACTAGTTGGACGAGGAGTTCCGAACTCCGTTAGAAGACTCACCAACAATTTTCTTGACGTCTGCCATTATCTCTGGTTGTAAACAAACGCCGGAGTTCCGGAGTTCCGAACGCAGCATAATATTTTTTGCTGCGTTCGGAACTCCTCGTCCAACTAGTTGGACAAGATGTTTTGACCGTTCGGAACCCCTACTTTCTCGTCCAACTCGTCCTGGACAAGTTGTCCATCTCGTCCAACTCGTCCTGGTTCGCAGCGGGGCCACCAGGACGAGACGACGTCACAAAGGCGTTTGTTTACAAACAGAGATAATGGCAGGCGTCGAGAAAATTGTTGGTGAGTCTAAAGCATGGCAGGTGACCCGAATTCATTAAGCTACATGTGTCTTTTGACCAGGTGTTTTGAATAACCTTCCATGGTGATTTATTTTTGAAACTGAAATAAAGGGACGATATATAACGTTGCCAGTTGACTAGATGTTAAGATGTTTTTTTTTTCTTCTTCTTCTTCTTCTTGTTCTTCTTCTTTAGCTTTGTTTTTAAAATGGTTTGAGTAATGATATTTAATATTATCGATCTCTTTTATCACTCTTATCTGAATACCGTCGTTATGGTTAACATTATCCTCATCATTATCAAAGTCGTCATTATTCCTCTTATAATTATCATAATCGCCTTCATCAGAAAATGCTGAGTTTTGGAGGAAGCAAGTAAGACTGAAATTAATTAGATTTATTATATTTCCTTTATTCTTTCTTCTGTAAAAGAGGAAAATAAAAAATAATGATGAAAATTAATGATGCTACTGATGATGATGATGATAAAGATGCTATATCGCTTAGAATAATATTAATGATGTATGGATCCTGTTGATGTTATCCATACTAAGAGAATAAACTATTGCAGTATAAGAAAGAGAGAAGGAGAGAAATTGAGAGAGAGTAGGGGACCTACTGCAACATAAGAAAGAGAGAGAGAGAGAGTAGGGGACCTACTGCAACATAAAAAAGAGAGAGAGAGAGAGAGAGTGGGGGACCTACTGCAACATAAGAAAGAGAGAGTAGGGGACCTACTGCAACATAAGAAAGAGAGAGAGAGAGCAAGAAATTTTTCAGCAATCTATTCCGCAACACAAATCGACCTGCTATCGTGATATGATAAAAACCTACTGCATATAACTCCACGCGTTGCCGCTTCGTTGCTTTCAGTCAAAATGCTGAGAGAGATAGCATCGGCTGAGTTATTAGTTCCTGCATTGAATTGGCAATGTGAAAAAGGATTAGCATGGTTTAATAGCAATTACTCCTCCAGGTCTTTTTGGATGACTATGTACAAAAGAAGAGCATTGCGTGACTGTGTGTGTGTAAGTGAACTCTAGATGAAATAGAATATAGACTGTGAACAAATTTTATCGTGCAAGTCTTTTCAGCAGGCTAATGAAGATGTCATTCATTTTGATACTCATTTGTAACTAAGAATACTGCTAATTGGATTTTTTCCCTGTCTGTAGCTGGAACAATAGATTAAAGGTCCTTCAGAACCTGCTGCCGTATGCGCCATTATATACAAGGTTAGTTTACCTATAGTAGAGAGCAGAGCCCCAATAAAGAAAAATACTAAATAAATAAATAAATAAAATAAAACATAAAAAGTTGAAGATAACACCCGCAATTATCGTTAGCGACACAAACAACAGTTATGAAAACATGAGATTTAACAAATCTTACTCAGGCCATTTCCTTTATAAAAAAAAAAAAATCGAAGCTAATCTTTGCCCTTCCTCGATTCTTCAGTGAGATTAAGTCCTGTACTTCATCGGCGGTCCCAATATCAGGTGCATTCTTTCATCTCAATATATATCTCATTTCCTGCACCGGCATACTTGTAAGAATATCCATATTCCTATTATTGTTGTTGTTGTTGTTGTTGTTATCATTGCCATTTTGTTATTACTGTTACTATTACTATTATCTTTATTATTATTATTATTATTACTATTATTACTATTATTATTATTATTATTATTATCATCATCATCATCATCATCATCATCATCATCATCATCATCATCATCATCATCATCATCATCATCATCATCATCATCATCATCATCATCATCATCATCATCATCATCATCATCATCATCATCATCATCATCATCATCATCATCATTATCATCATCATCATCATCATCATCATCATCATCATCATCATCATCATCATCATTATGCCTATGTCTCCCAAGGGTTACAAATTCCTGTTCTGTATCCATGTTTCTCTATTGCCGATCACTGACTGTCCGTAATACTTCATCTGACTGTCACAACTAGAACACCCTAACCGTTTAATGCGAAAAAGACAGAAATTTGGTACAAATGCAAACAAAACAGGACAGGTTTTAGTGTGTTAGCGAAAAGGAAAGATGTTTGTTTATACTGTTGTGTGTTTGAGTTTGTGTGTGTGTGTGTGTGTGAGAGAGAGAGAGAGAAAGAGCGAGAGAGATTTGTGCATGTGTGTGTTTGATTATATAAAGTATTTCATTATTACATTTCGAATCAGACAAATTTTATTCGATTCGGGCGATTCAGACGTAACTAATCTCATATATAATTGCACAAACTAATTTCAGATACATTTTGCAAGCAAATAAAAATACCACTTTACTCTTCGGAATATTGCATGTAAAGAATGAAACTGATTATATGTTAATCGCCCTGCCGTCTGCTAATCTTTCTTTATTATTATGCAATGTCTGTGTTTATTGCATTTATTTTACATATATCATTTCCTTTGCATTATTTCTAGCAACATTTTAAGATCTGTTTACTGTTATTACTGTTATCATCATGAAAACTATATAATCATCAATACAATTATCGCTGATATGATTATGAGTATCATCATTATTATGATCTTTTTATTATTGTTATCATTACCATTGCCATTATTATCCAGATGATGATGATGA
>NC_051423.1:28529430-28536930 GCF_015228065.2 Penaeus monodon | reverse complement strand
TTCACCCCCAGCGTTTAGCAGTTCAGCAGGGATATCACATATGCCTGCAGCTTTCCCACTCTTCAGCTTGGAAATCGCCATCCTAACCTCTGTTAGGGTAGGAGGTTCCTCGCTGATGGGTGGGTCCGGCACAGGTACTGTGACATCGCTTGCATCCAAGCTAACTGTTGGAGGGTCTACCTGGTACAACTGCTCTCAAAAAAAAAAAAAAAAAAAAAAAAAAAAAAAAAAAAAAAAAAAAAAAAAAAAAAAATTTATTATATATTATATATATATATATTTAAAATATTTAATTTTATAATATATATACACACAAATGTATATCTGGTTGTGTTTTGTGTGTTGTGTGTGTGGGTGTTTGGGGGTTTGTGGGGTGTGTGGGTGGGGTGTTTTGTGAAATGTGTGTTGTGTATGTGTGTGTGTGTGTTTTTTGGTGTGTGTGTGTGTGTGTGTGTTTTTGTGGTGTGTGTGTGTGGGGTGTGGGGGTTTTGTGTGTGTGTTTGGTGTGTGTGTGTGTGTTGGGGTTTTGGTTTCTAGCTGCCGCGAGGGCCCCTAGTGGTTAGAGCACTGTGCCCCGCCCCTCTTTGGGCCCGAGCCCTTTTTCCCTCGGGGGGTCGAAAAAATAACTACGCCCTGACTGCTGGTTTCAAGCCCGATCCACGGCGAGAAAAGGGACATTCTTTTAAGAAGAAAAAACGCGGGTGTCGTGGGGGGAAGTCACTGCCGGGCCAAAAACTTTTTCGCGCTCCGAACCGCTGTTGATTGGGAAAGGGGCCCATCCAATCGGCCAAAGGTTTCCCGCCATAAAAACCTTAAATAGGGGAATTAAAGAGAGACCTGGGGTCCTGCAGTGAAAATAAAGGCTGTTAAAAAAAAAAATGTCTCTCAAAAATTTACCCCACACACACCCCACAATATGGGGTGTGAAAGAGAGAGAAAAGGAATGTGGGGTTGTGTGGGGGAGAGAGAAATGGGGTGTGGTGTGTGTGTGTGTGTGTGTGTGTGGTGTGGGTGTGTGGGTGTGTGTGGGGGTTGTGTGTGGTGTGTGTGTGGGGTTGTGTGAGAGAGAGAGAGAGATGATAGAGAGAGAGAGGAGAGAGAGGGGGCAGAGAAGAGGGAGAGAGGGGAGAGGGGGAGAGGAGAGAGAGAGAGAGGAGAGAGTGTGTGTTTTGTGTGTGTGTGGTGTGTGTGTGTTTTGTGAAGAGAGGGGTGTGAGGGGGAAATGTGTGTGTGTGGTTTTTGGGTGTTTGTGTGTGTGTGTGTGTGTGTGTGGTGTGGGGTGTGTGGGGTGTGTGGTGTGTGTGTGGGGTGTTGTGTTGTCTTTAAAAAAAAAAATTTTTTAAACCCCTGCCCTGCTGGCTAAAGGGCCTTTGGTGTGTGTGTGTGTGTGTGTGTGTGGGTGTGTTGTGTGTGTGTGTGTTTGTTGTGTGGGGTGTTTGGGTGTGGTGTGGTGTGTGTGGTGTGAGTGGTGTGAGAGGTGAGAAGAATTTTTGGGGTGTGTTTTAGAGAGAGAGAGAGAATGTGTTTTGTGTGTGTAATTTGGGCAAGCGCTTGTGGGGAGTCGGCGTGGGCGGCGCCCCCCCCACTGAGGAGGAGCATGAGCCGCGGCTCTCTTCACGCTTTATGTTTCCTCTTTTAAAGATGAAAAAAGGGAACGATCCAATTCGCTTCTTTTCTTTTTGCCAACGCCCCCTTTTGTTTTTCCTTCCCAAACGGGGCCCAAAGGCTTCTTTTTTACCTTTGTCCACAGGTCCCTGGGGGTTTTAATTTCGCCCATCATGGTAAAGGGTGTTCCTTAGTTTTTTTAAAAAATTTTTTTTTCGCAATAGCGATTGGCACATGAAATTTGGCACTGGTTGGATTTTTTGGGCCCCTAAGCAACCAGGAGGGCATTGCCGGGTTAATTAAGGGGGAAAAAAATCATACTAAAGGGCCGCGGGGAGCATGTAAACCCTCGAGCATGCCCGTGCCGTGAAAACGTCTTCCTGGGAAAACCCCCTCCTTCATTTTTAGGAAGGCTGAGGTCATGCCCCCTTCGCCCCCCGTGACATGTCTTTTGCCGTCAGTGAATTTTTGCTCCCAAATAGATTGTTTGCAAAATGAAAGTGGCACAAAAAAACTGTTCCCGGGATTTTCGTTGTACTGATTAGATGATGATAGCAACTGTGAAATTTGAAATAACACTTCGTATTTTTTTCGGGAAAATGCTGTATCCGGGGATAAAAAAGGCGCCCTGGGGGCCTCCGACATTTTTTCCTCTGAAATAAATTCCCGGTGGCCGGGCCCTTCCCGACGAGCGCGTGAAGGGCACGTACATGGGCAACTACATTTTTTTTTCCTTTTTTCCTTTTCCCTTGATTTGGTGCCCTAATAGGGAACTTTATGGAATGTGACTCTTATTTTTCTTATAACGCCTAAAGGGATTACAAGTATATTTTACTTTTTTTTTTTAAATGACAAAAAATTTTTGGGGTAAATCTGTTTAATTCATGCGCAGCGGCGTGGGGTAGACCCCATAACAAACCCCCACTGCGGGGAGCGCGGGAAAATGGTCAAAAAAGGATAAGCCCGGGAAAGGCGAAGGACCCTTCACCCGGGCTATGTCTTTGGAGGAGGGTCCAGCCAAGCCTATGCCGACCGACTAGAGTGTGTCAGCTGGTGTTAAACTCGACTGAGCTTACCCCCGGGTGGGGCCCACCTCAGTGGTAAACCCCCAGGGCATAGTTACCACGTATAGTCCAGAAAGTTTGCAGCGTGACCCGATGATTTATACGATTTGAGATTTGCGAAGTTCTAGCTTCGGGCCCCGGGCCCTTTCCCTATATGGCCCAGCCCCCGTGCCCGTTTTTTTTTGGCTGTCTCATTTTGTTCTCTGGGCACTCGGGGTTACCCTGGCAGGGACTGGGCCCGCGGCGCTCCTGCCCCCCATGGGTAACATACCGCAAAAATCTCTTTTCCAGCACGAC
Source organism: Penaeus monodon (assembly GCF_015228065.2). Taxonomy (NCBI): domain Eukaryota; kingdom Metazoa; phylum Arthropoda; class Malacostraca; order Decapoda; family Penaeidae; genus Penaeus; species Penaeus monodon. The sequence goes on along the minus strand of NC_051423.1, from coordinate 28,533,964 downwards.
GGGTGTTGTCGGCGGACCCTGGGCTCAGGAATTATTTTGGGGGCTCACTTCTTAGGGGAAAGTACGAGTGTGGCGTTCGGCTCCCGCAATGTATGCAAAAAATCTCTCTCCAAAGGGCTATTTTCCCCTTTTTAAATTTTCCATGCCCCCAGTGGAAACCTAGGGGCATTTTGTGAAGAAAGATTTGGTTTCCTCGGGTTTATTATTTCAAAAAGAGTGCAATTTTGGGTTTATAGCCTTGGATCTGAGTACCAATGGGCCCAGGGGGGGGAAACCGTTTTTCCCCTGTGAAGCTGCCCAAAAGGAAGGTATAAGCAGCCGCGACAAAATTTTCCTTCCCTTTTTTTTTCGCAGGTTATTGACATGGGATTTTGGGGGCATACCTTGGGCCAATGTCGGTAGTTTTGTCAGCAAGCTCATTCCCTTGATGCCCCCAAAGTGGGTTTGGGGGCCCCCGTTTATGTTATTCTTCCCCTGAGCAGAATTTCCCCGTGCTATTTTGAGGATAGTAGTCAGAAGGGATGTTGTTTTGGGTATGCTGCTGAAGACAGTCATGGCTGCCCTGGAGTCTCTATGTTTACCACTTTTCCCTTCCCCCAGGGGGCATGTGGCCAGGGCTCCCAGATTGCAACACCCCCTGCCCGTACGAGGGGGCTTGTTTTGTTACCCCATGGGATTTTGGGGGCATCCCTTTGGGAAAGCTTGGCCCCCGGGGAGTGTGGCTCAAGGGGGCATTTTCCATCTGTTTAAATTTTTACTGCCCGGGGGATTTATGGCGCAAGACCCTCTGGGCCCTTTTGCCTTTTGGCTTGGGGTTGGGGGGGTTTAACCTTTTCATTGTTAGGGCCCCCTGATGGAAAAAATCTATCGAGGGTTTTTTCCCCTGGGAGGGCTTTAAAAAAAAGTTAGGGTGGGGGAGTCCATGCCCTTTTGCAAAAGCTTTTTCTTTTAGCTAATGGGGTATTAAAACCCCCGGGGTATAGACAGCCAGTTGTTTTTTTGCAAAGAGCTCGTTGTCTTGTTTCTAGGTGTCTAATTTTTTTTTCTTAAAGGGTTGGGGTTTTCCCGGGAGGGCCCGGATGAAACCCTTTTAAAAATTGTGCCCCGCCAAGGGTCGATTCGTTTAGTCCAAGGGGGAAAGGGCTGCCCCCATGAGGAGGGTTTAAGACCCTTCCCTCCCCTTTTAGGGACCCAAAATGATCCTGGCAGCTTCATTTTGGACTGTCCCCCAATATGTCTTTTTGGGTTTTTCTTTGGGGTCAATCAGAGCGATGGGAGGGATAGTCCCCTAATGGGCCGGACAGAAAGTAAAATGAATGATCTTAGTACTTTTGTTCTGGCCCATGTGTCTCCCACTCGCCCCTCCCGAAAAACGTTTGTTTTGGTTTGGGTTTAACCCCGGCTAGACTCCTTTTTGGAAGGGGGAGGGTTCCCTTTATCCTTAAAATTTGGTAGAGGAGTCCTGAACCCACCCCAAATCCCTTCCCTTTGGTTTCCAGAAATTTGGGGCCCTTTAACTTTTTTTTCTCGAGCCGGCTTTGGTTTTTGGGTGGAGAATTTCAGTTCCCCCGTCCTTTCAACACTCCTCCCAAAAATAGGGGGGGAAAGAAAAACGCTGGGCTTTGTTTAGGCAGTTTTGGGCCCAGTGGGGATAAAAGCAAAAATCATCTGGGCTTTGGGGGGATGATCTTACACCCCATTGGGGGGGTTTTTTTGTTGAGGATACAGGACATTAAGTGTTAAAAAAAGGGGGGGGGCTGAGAACCCCACCCTTTTGGTTCCATTTCTAGTGGCATGTGCTGTGATAGGTTTACTTTGGAATTTGACTCTAAAACTGTCCTGTTCCTAAAATAGCACCTATCCAATCCAAGAGCTACCCCTGATTTCCCCCCTGGGGTCAGGCTTTTTCCCTTTAAGGCAAAAGGACTTTCTAATTCAAAAGCCTTCTTTCCCGGTCAAAAAAGTTTAAAGTTGAGTTTTCAGGGTTTGGTTTGCCCTTTCTCCCGTATGAAACAATTTTCTCTGTTGGGCAAGAGAGGGTCAGGTGCATGCACCTCAGGGGGTGACGGCCCGGTTGCTCGCCTTACCTGTTTTCCATAGCTCTGAGAGGATGGTTTTTGGGGGTCGAAGGCTCACACCATTCCAGCCCCCCCTTTTTCCCGCCTGTGTTGGCAGTTTCCTTGCATCTTGACCCCGCCTCCCCAGGAGGGCTAAGTTGTCAGGGCTTCTTTGCCCTTTGGGGAAATTTTCTTTTTTCATGTTTTATCTGTGGTTGACCTCCCTAATCTCGTCTTAAAGTACCCGGCATCTTTTTGACTCCCGGAACCCCCCCGAGTTTTAGGTTTTTGGTCCCGTGAGGGGGGGGGGTGCCTTTATCAATGGCATTTTTAAAAATCTGGCTTCAAACAAATTCCCCCCATTTTTCCCCTTTGTAGGGGTTTTTGTTTTTCCGACAGTGGGCCAAAGGGGTTTTTGAAACGCCCGCCGTTTGGCCTTTCTGTTTTTTTCCCTCTTGGCTTTCCCGTCATAGATGTCTGTTTTTCCCTCTTTGGGTTTTTCCCTGGCATGTTGTTTTTCCCTCTTGGGTTTTTGTCATGGCATTTCGGCTGGGGCCACTATCCATGAGGGGTAGTTTTATAGTGCCCCTAATGGCACTTTTTGACGGTCCCCATCGACACACCATTAAACCTCTCCACCAGAGCCCCTTTTTTCTGGGTTGGCCCCAACCTGCTGCGCCCCGTTGAAAGCCTTTTGGGGAGGTTTCCCCCCCCTTTAATTTTAATCAGCTACGTAATGGTGGGCTCACCGCAGGGAGAGAAAGAAGGGTCCCCTTTTTAGGTGTGGTGCTATCAACTGGTTAGTCACTTCTGAACATGTTTGAGGAAAGAAAGGGTGCTGCTGTAGCCATTTAAAAATTTTGAGTGTTTTTTCCTTTTTCCCCTTGTTGGGGCCATAGTGGAGGCATAGGGGCCCCAAAGGGAAATGTTTCCCAAATGCGTGAAAATGGGGCAGTTGTGAAGCGCGCGGTGTGTTGAAAAGACCCACCTAGATTACAGTTAACACAACCAGTAACATGTTGGCGCAACACGAGGCTTAATGCAGACGAGGGATAAAAGCCGGGTTTTTGGGGCGATTGGGGGCGACCCCCGGGGGAAAAAACATTTTTTTTGGGAACCTTGGGGGTGAAAACCTCCCTGTTAACGTGGGGGGGACGCCGCCCTTTCCTTTCTTAAAGGGGGGGGGACGGAAGTCTCCGTAGGGAACCATGGGGGCCTTAACCCTAACTAAGGGAAGTCCGGGAGAAGGTCAAGATGTTTCGCGGAAGAGATGATGTTTCAGCATATTCCGGGCATCGTTAAAGGAGGCGTGATTTGATCCTATAATACTACGCAAGGCGCATATGTGGTTTATCTAAATTGAATTAGCAATAAAGAATTAAAAAGGGGAAAAGGGCCATATTCGAACATAGTTCAGCTGCACTTTTCTTTTTCTCGAAGATATTATCAATATAATAGGTTTCTTCTTTCTCAAAGCAAAGGGATTGGGCATATTGTATCACACTATCTTTTTATGGGAGAAGAAAAAAATTTTCTAAACTAAAGAACGGAATTTGAGCTGTGGCTTCCGATCAGCCAGGAATGTGTCTGTGGGTTGCAAGTTGGAAATATTTAGACCTTTATAACTTTCATTATTCAACCATCAAGAAACCTAATTAATATTCGCTATGCTTATAAAAATGTTCGAGATTTAGAATATGTTTGAGATTCTCAGCTGTGCCTCTTAACTGAGTATCTGGCTGCTTAATATTGAAACGATTTTTAAACCATGACCGATATTTTCTTTCTTTTGCTTCGATATATATGTGTGTGTGTTTGGGTGTGTGTGGTGGTGGGCACTGGTTTCGGTTTAACCTAGGTTTTGAGTCCTGCCCCCGCGACATCTGTGGTGGGTCAGGATGGGGATCCGGGCCCTTTAAAACGAAGCTTTTCCAAATTAAAAATTTGGTAGATAAAAAATGATCCGCACGGCGGGCCATATGAACATGGAAAAGATTGAAAAAGAAAAAATAATGTGGGATTGCTTTATTCCATCTTTCATAAAAAATACCCCAGAATCTGATGAGGGTTTTTAATTGCTAAATCAAATTTTCCCCCGAGATATAAAAATGATATACACACAGGCACACCCACCCACCCCCACCCACACCCACAACACACACATGTGTGTGTGTGTGTGAGTGTATTGCATTGCGCCCACTCCTCTCTACGGTCAAAGCCACTATTTCCCTTTCTAGGGGGAAACCACTCGGGCTTTATCTAGAGGGGGCCTCTTAATTTAAAGTCAAGTGTGAGCTTCCTTTCATTACCCAAGTCTCTCTTGATGAACCCACACTATAAAAATACAATAATAAAGAGAGTTACTGATGATCTAATTTCAGTCTTTTGAGGTAACTGAGAGAAGGGTAAATCAAAAAATTGTAATCTCATTTCTTTATATATTGAAATTAAAACTTAAAATTTTACAACTAAAAACA
>NC_051423.1:28514976-28524976 GCF_015228065.2 Penaeus monodon | reverse complement strand
CAGTGGGCTAAGGTGCCCATGTGGAGGAAGTGGCACTCTACATAACCTGTAGGTCAAGGCTATGCTTCACTTGGCATACACCCACATTTATGACAGTGGCACATTGCAAGCTTATTTTCTCTTTAAGATTTGTTACACAGAAACCTCTATATTTAATCTCTATAATATAAACAACGACAGATACAAACTTATTTTTTCTTACTGATGAGTCATAAATGAACAGATGTAATGGTATGAATAGTGAATAAAAATATTGTATGAATGAGTGAATGAGTGTGAGTGTGTTTGTTTGTGCTTGTGCATGTATGTGTATGTGTGTAACCAAGAAAATACTTAGAAAAAAGCAGCAGTAACTACATTAATTTCAGGAGGCTACATTGAATACATTGACCACACCACAATCACATTATCAAAATAAAGGCATCACTTACTGCAACATCCCTTACTCAATTTGTAAATATCTGAAGATGCTGCAAACTCTAAAATTCTATGTTAGACACAAATGCCTTGATGATAATAATATTCAAATACAAAACTAAATTTTCTTACAAGACCTTTTTTTCGAGATATTCAGGTTCCATAACACAAACCCCACACAAAACATACATTGCTATCAAAAGTATTCATCAAATATCTTTAATGTTAACCCTTAATCTGTTTACACATTCTAATTAAATGTAACCCAAGTTGATATATGGCCTTCCAGTTTTTGTTTGGTGTTGTGGTTTTGGTTATTGTTGCTGCTGTTGTTCAATAAAACACAAAGGTAAACAAGAAGGCGAAAAAGTTTCTTTGTTTAACCCTCACACAGTCTTACCAATTAGAATCTTAACCCATTTCTGACGGGTAGTATTCATAGAGGCCCAGGCCTCGCTGCCGTGGGCTTATATCATCGCCCAGTCATGTGCGACCACTCATGCCAAATACCAGCATCCCATGCCGTTTCTTCGTAATACTACAAAGATATGTTGTATTTTCAGTTTTCATTATTTTCTAAAGTCTCTACTTGCCATACTTCCTGATAAATCGAGACTGAAGAATACTTTTGTTGTTATATAGACTTCATAGATGATCATTATTCGGTCTATAGTCCGAATAAAATAAGCAGTGTGTGGCATCACGGAGTTGAAATCGTCTCTTTGTTGTGTGTGTGTGTGTGTGTGTGTGTGTGTGTGTGTGTGTGTGTGTGTGTGTGTGTGTGTGTGTGTGTGTGTGTGTGTGTGTGTGTGTGTGTGTGTGTGTGTGTGTGTGTGTGTGTGTGTGTGTGTGTGTGTTTTTTTTTTTTTTTTTTTTTTTTTTTTTTTTTTTTTTTTTTTTTTTTTTTTTTTTTTTTTTTCATGGTAAAAATGAGAAAGTGTTAAAACTGACTTAATTACACTTTCAGTGGCAGAAAAATAATCTTTTGCCGTGACTGTAACAAAAAAAAACTCATGGCATGTTCATAGATACACCATGGCATGTGCGTACATGTCCCGGCAGATGGTCCCGCCATGCCATGGTATGTGCGTACATGCCACCCGTCAGCAAGGGGTTAACTATTCCTGATTATCTGGCTGTTTGGCTTGTCACATATGTTACTGACTCATACCCTGACCTTGTTACCTTATAGCAATAATATTGCTGACATCTGCCACTTCCTCCCCCCTCACTGCAGCTGTGTGATGGATGTGGGTTAAACGTGTTTACCACAGGAAAACTGGAATGCTAGCTGTCCTTTGCAAAATATTCATACATCCAGGTCCTACTGCATATACATTTATGCATCTTTAGGGCTAAATATCAATAAGAAAAAATGGGACATCTATCTATTAGTAAAGAAATAAATATTCATAATGTGCATAAAAAATTATAAAATGCAACTTTAAAATCACTGGATTCCAAAATACCATCTAATAGGATGTATAGAACAATAGCTATAACTTCTTTAAGGACTTCTGCCAACTTACTGAACAAATGTACATTGTGAGAGTGACAATAACATAAAATCAATATCTGCATTTGCAGGCCATATGGTGGAATGTATTTTATTACATTAATATACATACAATTGTGTTCCATATATGCCTCTGAAAGTTCTATCATATATACACCCACTCTGTGTAAAGCAAGAGGCAATTAAAGCTATTTATAAATATATATTTGATTACTATAATCTGACCATCATCTTTACTCATACAAGGACTACAGTCTAAAATGCTTAGCACTTTTCCCAAAAAAATCATCATATGTTGTAAAAAATAATTTTGCTTTGGCAGTATGGTGATAATCATACTGCAGTATCAGAAATGTTCAAGCAATGTCTTTTATGAAAATAGAGTTGAGATAATGTGTGCATACACACAAAGCCGTACCCTCTGACCAGCATTCTCTACACAAGAATGATCTTCAGTAAAATAGACATTTCTAAAATACAATAAGGAAGAATTACAACACCAAATTAGTTAATTCCATTAAAGTTACAAAATCATTGCACCTGATATTGGTAATATTGTTCCTCTAAAAATACTTTAAATCTAAAGTTAAAATCTAAAAATTTACAGAGATATAATTGCAAAACTGCAAAAGAAACCTGCCAGTCCCACTGATATTTTACAATGTATCTATTTTCTAGACACTCAATATAAAAATCCTTAATTCTTTGGAGGGTATCACAAAACACAAGCTACAGTATTCAGACAAAATAATAATACTATAGCTGGGAAATTATTACAGAATAACGACACTGCAATATCCATGGCAGAATAAGTAATGTAAATGTCACATAATAACATCTTGACACTGACAGCTTAATCTATACAAGATTAAGCTTCAATAATTCCCTATTACAGAAAACTATTAAGTTAAAAGCTGAGAAAAAAGAAATAGTCAACAACCAGTATTCCTGATGTAGGTCTGCTATGACAGCTGTAAACTGAATGGACAGTCACTGACTCACTCAACTCAATGAAGCCAAAGATCTTTAATTGCAATCACATGTACTCCTCTTGCAGTTCCTTGATAGTTATTATAAGGTCAGAGAAATTAGGCCGTCCAGCTGGCTCTTGATCCCAACAAATACGTATTAACTTGGAGTAGATGTTTGTCCTGCATGCGCCCTTGCAAACCAGTCGTCTGCCAAGTTTCAGGGCCTATGAATGAACAATTTGGGGAATAATAAGTATCAATTATCTATTACATGACTCCAATTTAAAAAATAATATTCATTTGAACATTTATCCATATACATCACTTTCAAAACATACAGTAAATACAAAATACATCCCATCCTCAGAAACAATTTTTGTTCAGACTCATATCTGGCAAATGTAGAAAAAAAAGCTTCCTTGCACCCAACCTGTATGAGTTCATCCGACTTTTCTGGAAGGTCAGGCTCAGCACCACGAGTAAACATCTCCCAGCAGGTCACACCAAAAGACCAGACATCACTCTTGTGCGAATACTGCTCATTCTCAACGCATTCAAGAGCATACCTACAAAGGGGAAAGAAAGAGATTTTGGATGTAAGATGTAATGCTATCTACAGCTGTATAAAATAATATAATTATCCCTTTAAAGGCACATCATATTGAAAAGGCAAAGTGCCAGTTTTAACACTTTTCATATGCTTAAACAACCTCATCTACTTCTACCTAACGGGAAGTCTTTTATTTTCATTTCAATCACCATTAACATCTGTCTTTTCCATCAACAGGCATTTCAAAATATTATCCCTCTTCACAGGGTTAAAAGAGGAGAAAAATATTGCATACAGTGCTTTCCTATTTATATATTCAATCCACCCATGGCAAGAGCCCTCACTGCAATACCAAACAGCATGTCAAGGTACCTGTGGAGAAACAAAATTGCACTGCTCTCTTGGGTCTGTAAGAATGGGATTTGAGAGAGGATTTAAGCCTATTTTTGAAGGGCTATTTTTCCTTTATGAATGCAGCCAGGGCCAAATGAGTACACAGCTGTTTAACCCACTGGATCCAGTTCCATCACAGCAATCAAATCACATATATATATACATATATATATATATATATATATATATATATATATATATATATATATATATATATATATATATATATATATATATAATATTTTTTTTTTTTTTCTTTTCCTTCTTCTTCTTCTTCTTCTTCTTCTTCTTCTTCTTCTTCTTCTTCTTCTTTATTCAGTTTTATATAATACAACCTACATTGCCGCTCATGGCGCCAGGAATATGATGCTGGGCATGGAAATGGCACCCTCCATGGAACCAGTGCTCTTCCAGTCACCACTCACAAACATTACATACCACTCATATATCAATGAGAATAATGCAAAATCTCCAAATGAGTAAAATAAACCTCCCAATAGGTTTGTGCACTTGTGACCAGTCTTTCTATCACCCTGGCCTTCAGCTGAAATGCTCACAAGTACAGGTTCATGTCAGCCAGCAAATAGCCAGATTTTCCTGTGATGGCACCAGATTCAGTGACATGATGGTCGTGTCACCCAGATAAGGGGTTAACATCAGTGACATGATGGTCATGTTGCCTGGATAAGGGGGTTAACATGCACAATATAGAGCAACTGTGCATGTCATGAAGACCTCATCTCAGCTTTAGTGGCATGATAGGACATCATCCAGCATCTCCAGGCATGACTGGGTTAAAAATATAAAATTATTTACATAGCAGTATCATGCAGCTTCATTCAGGTTTTTTTTATTCTGTAACTCTATATTGCAGTTTCACTAAATGAATCTATCTTTATTAAATTTCCCAGTCTCCCTATGAAAACTTTTCTGGAAAATAATTTCATTCTCATAAGATCATTAAACATTCTACTACATGTATACTTGCCATCCTAACGGTAAAGCTCTCACAGTTTGGCGAATATAGTAATTTCCTTTATTTGGCTGTTGGGCAAGACCAAAGTCAGTAATCTTGACAGTATTTTCATCAGCAACAAGGACATTGCGAGCTGCAAGATCACGGTGAATGATTCTCTTTTGTTCAAGATAGTCCATCCCCTGAAAAAGTCATCATGTCAAATGAATAATAGTTTCCTTCAATCTTTTTATCATATAAATAGATAAACACTTCTCTTTGCATGTGTCTGTCTGTTTTCATTATGCCATAATATTAGAATGGATATTTCACTCAAATTCTCTTATTACTTATGTAAAATTTCTTTTGTATCTGTGTTTCTGTCCTTACATTACTGTATCCATGTTTGTATTCTCACATATGAATAATTGTGTTCATGGTCCTATCCTACTTATGTGTATTAATGTCCATGCTCCAGTATATGCTTGCCTATTTGTGTTCATGCTCATATTTAAGTGTATCTATTTATGTTCCCATGTTGGTGTATGCATGTGTATCTGTGTATATGTTCCTAGGTTAGTGTAGCTGTTCTATGTTTCTATGTAGGTGTATCTATTCATGTTCCTATGCACATATATCTGTGTTCATGCTCCTATGTATATGTATGTATATATGGCCATATTTCTCTACAAGTATGTGCACATGCATTTGTTGCATTGTATGAACTCACAAAACAACCTACTATAACACACACAACTAAACTGACTTACCTCTGCGATATCCAAAGCAAACTTGAGAAGGTGTCTATCTGTGATATGATCAGTGCATCGGAGAATGTATGCTTTCAGAGACCCTTCCTTCAAATACTCCATAATCATGTACAGCTCTTCCCCATCTCCTTCACAAAGGCCACACAACTTCACCACATTCTTGTGGTCTAATTTCTATAGGAGATTTCAAACACATAAAAAATTAGAAGCAATTCTACATCATACTATAACAATTGAGAATTTAATTTTACTTTTCTTTCTAGATACAAATATACACTCAAAATATATGTTTCTATGTATAAATATTCCTTGTTAAGGGATCCTCTTTTTCCATTTAACTTTATTCATAAAGCATTAAATTTTTTTTTTTTTTTTTTTTTTTTTTTTTTTTTTTTTTTTTTTTTTTTTTTTTTTTTTTTTTTTTTTGTCTTCATTACCAAACTGATTTGAAACACCTAAGTTACTTTCTTTTTTTTCTGGAGTATGGCAACTGACATTCATTATGCTTTACACATATATTCTTTACAACATATTCCAGCTATTATGAAATTATTCCCTTAAAACAATTATTTAAAAATGGATATCATTTAACTAAACAATATAAAGAACACTTCAGTGATAAATGAGAGAGGAGGAAAGAGAGGGAAAGAGGGGGAAAGGGATAAAAAGGAAGCAAGGGATAGAGGAACAGAGAGGAACAGAGATATGCATTCTAAGAGTATATTTTTTCTAACCACAAAAGAAGCATACTCTAGCAGCTTTATTTCCTCCATCATACCTTCATAATATTGATTTCCCTCATGTGATCCTCAATTTGTCCTGCAGCCTTCAGGGTCTTGATGGCCACAGTCTCCACACGTCCCCAGGGGTCTTTCATCTCACCACGGTACACCACCCCATAGTACCCCTGCAAACATTTTTGAGGGTCAAGAAAACTATACGTTTTGGAACACGGGGTTACAGGATGTAATAAAGATTTTATAAAACTATTATGTATAGTTACAAGTTTAATGTATACATTTATGGGATTTACTACACAGCTTCTATGGGCTGGATAGATATTTCTTGACCCTAAGACAAAATCAATCAAAATACAAAATATACCATAATTTATCAGTGCAACCAGGAATCATTTAGCAATATGAACAGAACAAGCACTCAGATAACTAGGGCTATTACAGCAATATCCTCTAGGTAACCAAATTTAGCTATGAATCAACATTACAACATCCTTTTTTGAGATCAGGAGTGTTTATCATTAGGTACATGGTGTTGATACACAGGAGAACTAGATGGCTGTTAACCCATTGGATCAGGAAAAAATTTGGCTGAGAGCCAGGTGACATGATTATGCCGTCATGAAAAAATCTGGCTGAGGGCCAGACTGACAACAGTAAATTATTATAAGTGCACAAAGTTCTTGGAAAAAGATAAGACCCAAGATATCAAGATAAGAGACAATATGTAGTCTGCTCAAGGAAATCAATCTATTACCATTTTGATACACCATAACAATGGACAAATATAAGCAATAAAGCATATAACACTTATGCAGAAAAGGAGAAAATAACAAAGCAAAGGGAAGGCAGACAGTCTTGAGATGGCACTTGAATGTTTCAGCAAGCAGGGCCTACAAGCCACACACTCAAGAGAGTCTCAGCCCTAGTAAGCTTAATACATGAATTTTGATCTATGTGCAGGTCATGACACACCCAGATCCAATGGGTTAAAAATGATAGGAGAATGAACAACCCCAATCTACTTATTGCAGCTAAAAATATATATATAGATGGGGAAAATATTAGCTCAAACTATATCTCTCAAAGCAATGTAAACATCATGATTTATATATATCACCAATATCAAAAATATGAGTCCAATATCATAAGTATCTAACTAAATCATAAAGACATGTCCCCCTGCAATAAAGGGTAATTCAAATGGAGAAAATTATGAAAAAAAACTACTTCAAAAGCATCCCTATAAGCCACCTCCAGTTGCCAATTTTCCCCAACTGTTTATATAAAATTACACTTCACTGAGCTTGGCATGTCTAGGCTTCAAAATATATTTAATGGCATTATATCTCCATAACAATATTGTCTAAATTGCAATTATAGACTATAGGACACCACTGCCTCCAAATAAGAATAGCAGGATCTATGCAATGTATGCTTTAGGTCTGGTTCACCTTGTTCCCTGGACAGTGTACCTATTCCTGGCCAAAATGGTGATAATCCCCAACTTGAGTCTAATTCCAGAGTGAAATGAGGCTAATTGAATCTCGCCTTTAGTCCATCAGGCACCTTACCTCTCCGATTTTGATGTCTAATGTAATGTCAGACTTGTCGAGTTGCAGGGGCTCGGACGGGATGGCAGGCAATTCTGGTAAACGTTGTGCAGCAAGTGGAGGCAGTAACAGCGTACTTAATTTCTCTGTACTGAAAGGGAAACAAATGCTAAAATTCATAAACAAGTATATATTTACCTTTGTGAATGTGTGCAAGTGTGAGATATAAAGGGGGAGAAAGAAAGAGAGAGGGAGAGGGAGAGGGAGAGGGTGATAGAGAATAAAAGAGAAAAAAGAAGAGAGAGAGAAGGAGAGAGAGAGAGGGAGAGAGAGAGAGAGAGAGAGAGAGAGAGAGAGAGAGAGAGAGAGAGAGAGAGAGAGAGAGAGAGAGAGAGAGAGAGAGAGAGCGAGAGAGAGAGCAAGAGCGAGAGAGAGAGAGAGAGAGAGAGAGAGAGAGAGAGAGAGAGAGAGAGAGAGAGAGAGAGAGAGAGAGAGAGAGAGAGAGAGAGAGAGCACTTGAAGGAAATCATGAAATAATATATCATATGATGCACCAAACCAGGAACAGGTTAAAGTTAGAAACAACAATAAACTTCTCTCGAGCACCTTGTCACGGTTTCAGTAAGGCCAGGAGCTGCTGCCTCAGGAGAATCAGATTCAGCATAGACATTGTTGTAGGCCATCGGCAAAGGATAAAAATCAGATCCTATTGAGATGAGGTCGTCAACAAAAGCTTCCGATACCTTGTTCACAACAAACTGCATGGGGAAGATACCCATTAGCTTAAACTCACTATAAAAATAAACAAATTTATGAGACAGATAAATGCCAGTAATGGAGATCTAGGCCAGTGACTGCAGATAGCTGGGACTTTTCCAACTTCAATCAACTTCATAGCAACAAATCTTCTACTAGCCCTAAAATTAAATGAAGCCAATAGTAAAACATCACTTTATTAGTTCTAAAATTAAATGATATGAACAGTATCACCTATGATAATTAACTTTGTAAAAAAATATATACATATAAATATGCATAATTATGTGTATATACACACAAATACAAATACAAATACAGATACATACATACATACATAAATACATACACACACACACACACACACACACACACACACACACACACACACACACACACACACACACACACACACACACACACACACACACACACACACACACAAATATTTCAAGTGATACAGACACATGTACATAAACATACACATCATTTTGTAATTTTGTAAATGGATATTCACAAAGACATGCATGTCCATTTATGCAAATCATATACAAAGAACTAAGCCTTTCCTCTGAAGTGGTGCCGTCCGAGAGAGTCAACGTCGTGACCTGCGTTGTGATGGAACTATTATAATCATCCATATCATTATTGGTGTCTTCCTCTACTTCGTTCTCTGTTGTTGATGAACTTGCGCGATAGATTGTCTGGTAGGAGTGTTTCTTCCTTGAATTAAAAACTGAAAAAGTAAAAAAAGAAAAAATGGCACAATAATTATTCTGCCTTCATACCTTCACTAAGGGCCTCCCTCCTTTCTCCTCTACTATCTTTTCTCTTTTTTTTATGTTCCCTTTCTCTTTTTCTCTTTCCCCTCCACCTCTCCCTCTCCCTCTCCCTCTCCCTCTCCCTCTCCTTCTCCCTCTCCTTCTCCCTCTCCTTTTCCCTCTCCCTCTCCCTCACCCTCTCCTTCTCCTTCTCCTTCTCCTTCTCCTTCTCCTTCTCCTTCTCCCTCTCCCTCCTCCCTCTCCCTCTCCCTCCCTCTCCCTCTCCCTCTCCCTCTCCCTCTCCCTCTCCCTCTCCTCTCCCTCTCCCTCTCCCTCTCCTTCATCCCTTCCTCATCCATCTCCCTTCCCTCAACTTCCTTTGGTCAATTTGGTCTCAACCCTTTTCTCTTTATATCTGGCCCTTCTGCTTGAGGATCTGGGCCTTGTCCAGACCTTGGTTAAAATCTAGAAATTAAAAAATTTTTTGTCTGGTCTGGTAGAGGATCTCGAGACCAAGATAATCTATGAACCTAACATAAGGAAAAAAAAATAAAAATAAATCTATGTTAGGGTTAAAAAAAGAACAGAAACTAAAGTTAAAAAAATATATGCACAAGGAAT
>NC_051423.1:28504976-28509976 GCF_015228065.2 Penaeus monodon | reverse complement strand
TTTGGGTTAAAAGGTGCTAATGACAGCAAATGGCACGTTCTCCACTATTCTTCCACCTCAATCGCATTTCCGTGCGATCGAGTTGTGATCAATAAACATGAATATGTTTCGTTAGTTAAGTAATTAATTATTTTCTCTCTTTTTTAGAGATTTATATTGTTTCATCTACAACGAATTTAACGCGTTCGGGGATTTTATTTTTATCACGATTATCATTTCATTTTAGCTCTTTTCCTAACCCTCGCCCCCGACCTGCCCTTTCCCCTTTTTCTTCGCCTTACGGTCACTTGGGAAAGAAAGGTCGTTTTCCCCGTCTTGACCTGACCTCACTTTCTCTTTTCCCGGTCGGTAAGGGCGGGGGTAGGTAAATGACTGCTTGGTTACCCCTGTATTTTGGTTATTTTTTGTTGAACGCCTTTTGGGACTTAACCATAGCATCGTTACATTGCTTTTGGGTGACACGTTCTATCGGCGCTAGAAAGGATGTATGTAACGGAAATTCATTAAAATTCATTAGTTTGAATATAGTGTAGGATCTTCCTCATATCATAGTGAAACAGAATTGCCCGATATTGCCCAGGGTTGCTTTAAACCCTAATAGGTCTGCGCTCCGTCGTTGGAAAGTAGGTGTAATAAACCGAAGTTATTCGTTGTTCGGCTCCCTTTGAGTCGGTGTGACCCGCGGTTACGTCCGTTAAATTAATGTAGGACTAGGGTGGTTTAAAGCTAGAATCATATTCGTTTATTAATCACACCTTTTCTCACCCTCTTGAAGTTCGCTTGCATTTTTTTGGGTACCCCCCAAGCGTTTGTGTGATTCGTAAAATTCATAATCCTTCGGGAATTTTGCGAGCGCCCATTAAAAGATACGCAGAAAAGAGCAGGGTTATTATATTCCTGGCTCAAGTCGTTTCATTTCATTACAGCATTTGGGTATAGGTCCCCCCGTTATTGAGTTTTATTGAAGTCTGACGTGCAAAGCTAGACATGTACCTCGGAAAGTTCAGAATTTCTGACCCCGAGAAGATTTGCTTGATAAAAATTTGGCGAATATTTTTTCATGTCACCATTCATTCATGCGTACATTCTGTCGCATATCATTATATGTTGAATTCAATGTGGTAGTTGAAATAATCTTAAATAGCTAGCATTGCTAATTTACTTCAGTTTTGTTATAGTGAACGCTAATATTCTTGTTTGTGATTCATTCTCTGTGTGAGGTCACTCGCCTTCCCTCTCATTAACGCTAGCTGTCACTCACACACGCATACACACACACACCTTCACCTCACTCACACACGCAGGACAAAAGACACTGACCCTTTTTCATTAATAAGGCTGGTTGCGTAAAGATTTATTATGTATCTCTTTAGCCTGCAATTTTGTCCGTCGTGACGAGTGGTTCGTACATAAAGTACAAGTTACATCTATTTCTTATCTGTGTGACGACTATGGTTCAAATAGAAAATGAAAAAAAAAGACGAAAATAAGTTAAAAACCAACATTAAAAACCGTAAATTGTTATGAATAACCGGCTAGTAATACTTAACACCCCATCTTCTCGTTGCCTTTTTTTTCTCTTACTCTGGCCCTTACGTGTATGATCTGGCTCCCCGACTTTATATTGCAGGTTTGGACCGACAACCGAAGGAGGACCTTAGGATGCTGTGAGAAGGGCGTCATCGAGATCGCCATAGGCCTGGACCGAGATTTTCGTCAGGGAAAAAGGTGGTGTTAAGCCGTCCCAGTGTAGTGGATGGGCGTTGCCTGCCGGACTCTCCGTAGATCCAGCGAACCAGCACCTTTGCCGCAGGTACCAGTCACCCCAGGATGCTGTGCATAGGCGACGCCTGGCGGACGCCTGCAGATCCAGTCAACTCCAGGAGCTCGTAGCGCAGGTATCAGCCGCCCCGAGATGCCGCCCCTGCCCCGACGCCCGTAGATCCGGACGAAGATTACGAGGACATGTGGACGCGAGAAGGACCTGGACGAGATCTGTGAGGACCTGCCTAGCCTTGTGGACGAGGACGCCGCCAGTTAGGCCTGGGCCAGGACTACGAGGAGGTCAAGACGAATCCGAAGTCAAGGAGGACCTGTGCGAGACTTTCGAGGACGTGTGGACATCAAGGACAGACAGATTACACCAAGGACCAGGAGGATGAGGACGACAGGGGGACAGAGCAGCCAACGAAGATGCACCAGGACGACGCACGGGGAACGAGACGAAACCCGCCAAGTTAGGTCACCCTTGAAGGCGCCTCGAGGGCGAGGCGCGAGTAGGTGGGCCGAGCAATATAAGAGTAGATAATTCTATTTCTGTTACAGATGTGGATAATTCTATTTCGGTTACCAGTGGACCACGTGGCTGTTTTCCACGGGGGATCCAAATGTTCCCAAATAAGAACCACCCGCTCAGCGAGGGCGGAGGTCACATTTTATATCTAACCTCGTTTGACCGGGAGTTCGTGCTAAGCTACCACCGCGCTAAGGTCAGCTCCGCCCTCTCTCCGGGCAGCTGACCGTGACCTCCGCGCGGCCCGATTATAACTAGACATGTCTCGTGTGTTTTATACTGCGTGGTATCAACTAACAAGTATAACTACCCTCTGTTCACCATTGTACTAAGGTTGATAGCCTTTTACAGAGAGAGAGAGAGAGAGAGAGAATAAGAGAGAGAAAATAAGAGAGAGAGAGAGAGAGAGAGAGAGAGAGAGAGAGAGAGAGAGAGAGAGAGAGAGAATAAGAGAGAGAGAGAGAGAGAGAATAAAGAGAGGAAGAGAGAGAAGAGAGAGAGAGAGAGAGGAGAGAGAGGGAGAGAGAGAGAGAATAAGAGAGAGAGAGAGAGAGAATAAGAGAGAGAGAGAGAGAGAATAAGAGAGAGAGAGAGAGAGAAAAGAGAGAGAGAGAGAATAAGAGAGGGAGAGGGAGAGGGAGAGGGAGAGGGAGAGGGAGAGGGAGAGGGGAGAGGGAAAAGGGAGAGAGAGAGAGAGAATAAGAGAGGAGAAGAATAAAGAGGAGAGAGAATAAGAGAAAAGAAGGAGAAAGACAGAGAGAGAATAAGAAGAGAGAATAAGAAAGGGAGGGAGGGGGGGAAAGGGGGGGAGAGAGAGGGGAGGAGAGAGGAGGAGAGAGGAGAGAGAAGAGAGGAGGAGGAGAGAGGAGAGAGAGGGGAGAGAAAGAGGGGAGAGAGAGAGAGAGAGAGAGAGAGAGAGAAAAAGGAGAGAAGAAAAGAGGAAAAAAAAAAAAAAAAAAAAAAAAAAAAAAAAAAAAAAAAAAAAAAAAAAAAAAAAAAAAAAAAAAAAAAAAAAAAAAAAAAAAGGGGGGGGGGGGGGGGGGGGGGGGGGGGGGGGGGGGGGGGGGGGGGGGGGGGGGGGGGGGGGGGGGGGGGGGGGGGGGGGGGGGGGGGGGGGGAGGGGGGAGGAGGGGGAGAGAGGGGGGAGAGAGGGGAGAAAGGAGGGGGGAAAGGAAAAAAAAAAGAAAAAAAAGGGGGAGAGAGAGAAAAAGGGGAGAAAGAGAAAAGGAGGGGGGAAAGGGAGGGAAAAAAGGGAGGGAGGGAGGGGGAGGGAAAGGGAGGGGGGGGGGGAGGGGGAGAGGGGGGGAGGGGGGGGGAGGGAAAAAAAGGGGAGGGAGGGAGGAGGGGGGGAGGGAGGGAGGGAGGGGGGGGGAAGGAGAGAGAGAGAGAGAGAGAGAAGGAGAGAGAGAGAGAGAGGAGAAAGAGAGAGAGAGGAGAGAGGGGAGGAGGAGGGAGAGAGGGAGAGGAAGAGAGGGGAGGGGGAGGAGGGGAAGGAAGGGGGGGAGGGAGAGAGGGAGGGAGGAGGGAGGAGGGAGGGAGAGAGGAAAAGAGGGAAAAAGGGAAGAGAGAGAGAGAGAGAGAGAGAGAGAGAGGGAGGAAGGGAAAGAAAGGAGGGAGGAGGGAGGGGGGGAGGGGGGGGGGGGGGAGAGAAGGAGAGAGGAGAGAGAGGAGGAGGGGGAGAGAGAGGAGAGAGAGAGAGAGGAGAAAAAAAGAAGGAGAGCGAGAGAGAGAGAGAGAGGAATTTAAAAACGAAAAAAGAGAAAGAAAAATACCCCAATCCCCTTTCCCTTTAACTCCCACATCAGGTTTCCAGCCCGTTCCATCTTGCTCTAATCAAGCTGAGAACTGACCTCGTTTGATTTTTTTGTCTTTTTGAAGTCAGGTGGTCCATACTTATGATCGAAAAAGGAAAAAAAAATTTTATTACACCGAAAAACTTTCCCCACACATGGCAAAACCCTATACACCTGCCAGCCTTGAAATTTCCTGTGATAGGCAGGGGGTTTGGCCAAGGACATAAATGCTCATCAGTAGCACACCACATCCAAGGGTAGTGTTATTACGAAAAATACTGACTCCCCCTGTCCACAAACCAGAATAGTTATCTGCTAATTTGAAGTCAGCATATCTCCGGTTGGGCCCCGAGGCACCAACACATGACAAAAAATATTCAAATTGACACACCAGTGAAAAGGCAGGGACTACATGTCAAAAACACTCACCCTAGGCCCGGACTGGTGTTTTTTCGAACTTTCTTTTCTTACTGGAAAACACGCAGCAGTCAGCATAATCATGTGGAAGGTGGTAATACCCGAAAAACTTGACCCTATTTTTCTTTGTAATTAAATCCCAGAAGAATCTTTTGGCTGTCATGTAATTCTCTTTTTTTTCCTTCAAGGGGAACCGAAAATGAAAAAGGATTTTTGGACTTTTATAAGGTTGATTAAAATGCTCTTCTCTCTCTCTCTCTCTGCTCTCTTTTCTCGCTCTCTGCTCTCCTCTCCGCTTCTCGCTCCCTCCCTCTTCTCCCTCTCCCCTTTTCCCCCCCTCTTCGCCTTTTCTCTCCCTTTCCGTCCTTTTCTCTTTTTCCCCCCTCTCCCCCCCCTCTTTTTTCTCTCTCTCCCCTCTCGCCCCCCCATCTCTCTCCCCTCTCCTCCTTCCCTTCTTTTCCTCCCCTCCCTCTCCCTCCTCCCTCTCGCTCTCCTCT
>NC_051423.1:28499138-28504876 GCF_015228065.2 Penaeus monodon | reverse complement strand
AAGAGAGAGACGGGGGGGAGAGAGAGAGGGAAGGTTTAAAAAACAGAAAGAAGAGAAAGAAAAATAGCCTCAACTCACCTTAACTGCCACATCAGAGTCTTCCAGCCCGTTCCATCTTGCTCTAATCAAGGCTGAGAACTGACCTCGTTTGATGTTTTGTCTTGTTGAAGTCAGGTGGTCCATACTTATGATCTGGTAAAAGGAAAAAAAAATTTACTTACACCAGAAAAACATTACCACATCATGGCAAAACCCTATACACCTGCCTAGCCTTGCACTTCCTTCCTTGTGATAGACAGGGGATTGGCCAAGGTACAGTAACATTGCCTCATCAGTAGCACACCACATCCAAGGGTAGTGTTGATTTACTGAACATACTGTACTCCCCGTGTCCACAAACCAGAATAGTTATCTGCTAATTATGAAGTCAGCATCATCTCCGGTGTGGCCACGAGTGCACCAACACATGACAAAAAATACTCTCAATTAGACACACCAGTGAACCAGAGCAGGGACTACATGTCAAAGCACTCACCCTAGGCCCGGACTGGCTGTTGTTCTGAACTTGCTTGTCCTTACTGGCACACACAAGCAGCAGCTCAGCATAATCATAGTCGGAAGGTGGTAATATCCTCGAAAGCTTGACTCCTAGTTGGTCTTTCGTAATTAAATCTCGCAGAAGATTCTTTAGGCTGTCATGTAATTCCTCTTTTTTACCTTCAAGGTGAACCTGAAATATGAAGATGGATTTGGGACTTTTCATATGAGTCTGATATAAATGCTCTCTCTCTCTCTCTCTCGCTCTCTCTCTCGCTCTCTCGCTCTCGCTCTCTCGCTCTCTCGCTCTCGCTCTCACTCTCGCCCTCTCACTCTCACTCTCACTCTCACTCTCACTCTCACTCTCACTCTCTCTCTCTCTCTCTATCTATCGACCTCTCTCTCTCACCATCGACCTCTCTCTCTCAACATCGACCTCTCTCTCTCACCAGCTACCTCTCTCTCTCACCATCGACCTCTCTCTCTCACCAGCTACCTCTCTCTCTCACCATCTTTCTCTCTTTTATCATCTCTTTCTCTCACAATCTCTCTCTCACTACCATTTACTCTTTCTTTTGCCTCATCAATCCTTTGCACTACTCATGGGGAAAATATTTTTTCTTTAGTTGAACCATTAATTTTTTCTTAACCTAAATAAGAAAATCATGAAGTTACATTCACATTAAACTCAAAATACATAGAACACCCCTCATAAAATCTTCTAACTTACCTTCCCACCCTCTCTGTCTATGGTAACCGTTATAGGAGGCTTATTTGCTTCTACAATTATATCCAATTTGTACTTCTCGTGTTCTGTTGTGGACTCCCTCAACAAACCAACACCAACTTCTCCTCCTCCCTTCTCCTTAAGCTTCTTAGCTGAAAATAGCTTTCTGGAAGAAGAACAGCATGTATGAATTCATTTTTAATAATGAAACAAAAATGGGGAATTGTGCAACTTTGTCTTAAAAGAGGTGAAATGACTATATTATGAAAGGTTGAAAGAGGTTTCATGATTTTGCTCCTGACAGCATCTCTACAATAACTCAGGTCCATCATGATACAACATATGAAAATAATAACTTTAAACAGATATTTACAAGTACCTCATGGAACAATAAATTCAAGAATAAGACAAGAGTTAACAAATTTAGATAACATTCAAGATGGATCTATATATGCCCATGCAGCAAACTTCTTTGAAGTACAACATAGTGAAGACACCACAGAATTATTTTTCTTTCAGTTAGGAATATTCAACAAAATAAATAAATATATACACAATACCAACATTCATTATGATGTCCTTATTTTTACATCACAAACACTTGCGAGGGCACTTTCTTTTCAAAGGATCGTATTTGGCAAGTAGAGATGTGTCCACAAGTCAATGCCCTTCCTACCTTATCAATTTAGCAGGCCTCCAACCTGTTTTATTTCAAAACCCTACTGGTCCCCATCCATCTGCATTATTATAATACTACAATGGTCCCCTAACAGTACCAGTAATACTAATGATACTAATGATAATCACCCAATACTACCTTTATTCATTATTAATATGATTAAACTTACAATTACTGTAAAAAATATTACCCCACTGGTCCATGGCATTTATTGCTACGAAGATAGAGAAGAGAAGGTGTTGACAGTTCTTGGCACAAATCAAAATTCCAATTGCGTATGAGACGGTAGTACCTGAAAATGCATTAGAATGTATAAAATATTTATATCAATGTATAAGATATTTATATAAAATACATGAAATCATTATAAAAGCAATTACCAAAAATAAATCAAAATCATATCTTACCCATTCAAGCAGCCTACAAAAGACTCGAGCTGCTCTAACGTCTGCAGTTTGAAATAACATGGGACACCTGTTTCTCTGGACAGTTCAACAGTAAGGTCCTGAAACCTTGTCGACACAAATACAAGTTCATCCAAGCGGCAAAGTTGTATCCATGCCTTAAAAATAGTAATATTAGTTTGGTTAACAACTTCTCATTTTATGAGGATTTTACATTATATAATGAATATCATAATATACATTCAGTGAATGATTAAATCTTTACAACTCTCTCTAGCATAACATACTAAGATATAAAAACATCATTTAGAAGCGAACTTAGACATTTCTGAATTCTGAACTGTGCTTCATCTATATCAAATAATAATCAAATTGCATCAAACTTCATACCCCTTTCCTCTGAGAAGCATATGTATAGCGCAGACCAGGGTATTCAGAATGGAAAGGATCTATGACCAGTCTGATGTTGTAGTCTTTCCCAGCCTCATCCATCAGGAGCACATATTCTTCAGTGCCATAACTGCATCGTTTTTCTTCAACCTGACAAGGAAAGGAAAGTAAACTTGTGGCAATTAATTCAGAAAAAGAAAAATACTTTTGACTCCTGTTGAAGTCAGAGTCAATATGCAAATTGATAATTGATATATAACTTCCATCCAGACTAATGTAAAATACACTCTAAGATACACTGTCACTAGGAAGCAAAGGACCCTAGAGTTTAACTAGCTGAACTCTGTCAAATTTTCTTAACCTACAGGAATTACATGTCCTCCAATCTGTATGTCTCCCAAGCCACAAAAAAGGGTTGTTTTTGTAAGTTTCACTATACCAAACCTGATTTGCTGATATTTCAAAACCTCAATTTTACACACCAGAAAATCTACAGTTCACATATCTAATACATACAAGCATCAATACAATGCAAACCAGAAAAAAATATTGCAATTACTGGCCTTGTATGAAACAAAATAACCACCATACGAAGTAACAAAATCATACTTTTATCCTGTAAACCAGTAAAATACTGATAAACATCTAGATATATACATGGTAATAACACAATGATATACCAGGAGGTAATTATGTGATGTATAATAGTATGGTGTGTGGAGGAGGAAAATGGGAGAGGAAAAGATCAGGGGTTTGACTGGTTGACATACTGTACCACACATTAATTCACACTTGATATATTCCATTCACAAGAAGAAATAGGTGGGACTGTATGACTGACTCAGAGAGAGGAGGGCCTACAAGGGAAATGAGTGTATAGGGTGATATTATTGGTGTAGCTGGAGGAATTTTATCAAATGGTACTAGGTATATTACAGGACACTACATGACAATCATGGCAAATAGTAAAGCACATACATTGTGCATTTTGCCATTACAGCAAACAGATCTTTCAGGGTTAGTGATTTAATATGAGGCAAATAGTTTGTGTTTTTCTGCTTTGAACCACCATCCTAAAAATATATATATATTCTCAGTTGAAAACTGAAAGCTTACAGGTACCTTTTAAAAGTCAGAAAAGATAGTTTTTTTTATGTCACTACTGGTACAAGTTTATTTGTTTAATATGGAAAAACTAACAATGGATACCTTTAAGACATAACTCTTAACAGGAATCAAGGAGCCCTAACCTGATTTGGCTCACTGGACATGGATGGTTGAGAATTTTGCCAAGACACCATTCTTGAGCCTTTCATAACATAGTAATCAATCAGGCTGTATAACAAATTGAAATATGAGAATAATGCCTAATATCATAACTAAGTAGACTTAATGTATAACAATTATGATAATGCAGTAATACCGATAATACACCTCATTTTATTTCTATTACATAATAATGCAGATAATAGACCTGATTTTATTTTTATTACATGATAATGTTCATTATGATATAGATTATAAAAGGACATGACCACCATTACCACTGTTCACCTTATATCATATTATTATCAATGTTATTGCTTCTACCACTTCTGGTATCATTATCACTGCCATTATCATCATCATTAAAATATTATTATCATCACTCTCATTAGATTTATCTATAACTTAATACATTATCATGACTACCATCATAATCATGACTATCACCATAATCACCATAATATCATTATTATAGTATCTACTGGATAGATTCCTGTAGTCTTCAGTGGCTGATAACTTTAAAGTTGGAAAAAGTTTCAAAGCAAAAATAATGTCCAATGTTATTACCTATATAACACTTTAATGACGTATAACAAAATCTGGTATCTTACCTTAGAAAGGTATCGTTCATGCACAAAAGAAGCATCTTTATCTCTCCAGGTGTCAAAATAATGGACCACATTTTTCTTTACATTCAGTCTATTGGCAAATCCATTCAACTCTTTTGGCATGAAACTTTTGATATCCACATTTTCCACTTTCTTAGCTGAAAGGAAATGCAGATTACAATCAACAAACATGAATTGCTCAAAAATTATCTTATCACAACAAGATACTATTCTCACAATATGCAGTAACCTCCACATTGTCAAGATGGAGAACTGGAATGATCTAAACAGACACTATTCAGAAACACAATTAACTCTTCAAAGCATCATTACTCATCCAACGCACATGGGCTTGGTTTTAAATATCCTAGAGAATGATAAATGTTTTAAGGATAGTTTATACTCCCCAAGCAGACATAGCAGATACATCTCTGCTGATTCACCCCACAGTACATCTAGTAACATCTTCCTACACTTCACTTTCCAAAACTGTTGCCATTTTCCACAACACAATTACATAAGAATGTTCACACACCATTACACTGCATTTATACAACACCACTACAACTAAACCAACACTGCTGAGATATGACAAGCTTTACAATCACAATGGCACTGCTAAGATATATGATGAGAGTGTAAAGCACAAAGATTTTTCTCTATATTTCTATATCATATCTTTTGTGACTAGTTGCAATCTTTAGCACTTGCCTGAGATTCTCCCTGAACAGATCTTTGACAACCCCTAAAACATTTTAATATGATCAGCATGAATTGGTTTTAATATTATGAGAGTGGGGAAAATGTCTATCATATGAATCTTTACTTTTTCATTCTCTATGTTTATGACAATGACACAGTCACATTTCTTCTTTCCTGCCTCTGGCATGTTTACCCTTGTATGTAAATAACCTTTAAAAGAGATTCATAAAGAAAAGACAAACAATTCTGTCTTACTTGGGTTATTCAGCAGATACAGCAAAATGTCTGTCACAACCAAGCCGAGGCCATCTTCCGGGTGTTTTATCAATTCAGGTATTTCACTGGCGTGGAAGTCTGCTCGAACCTGTGGGACCAAAGTAATGCTGCAAAGTGCCGCAAGGAATGGAATTTGAGAAGGAAGAGGG
>NC_051423.1:28471319-28496538 GCF_015228065.2 Penaeus monodon | reverse complement strand
TTTAAAAAAAACCCAAACACCAATATATATAAATTTTAATATATATATATTTTATATAATTATATTAATTTATATATTATTTAATATAAATATTTTTTTATTTTATAATGTAAATAAACCTTCAAATTATAATGAAATCACATCCTGTTTTGCTGTAATAGCTTTGTGAAACCTTCTATGCTATGTAGACACATTGCTGTATAGTTATTTGCAGGCAGTTTCTTATCTATTACTAAATCTCTTATCTTTGCACTGGATGAATTGGCAGTTTTTACGGATGTACTAACTGATGTTGCATTTGAGTAGTAGTTGGAATTTTGACAAAGGGTTAGGGTTGGTCCTTTGTCCTGTCGTGGTGTTATTACCCTTCTCTCTGAGGTTCAAGGGGATAGCCCGGGAGTTCTGGTACTTTATTTGATTTTTATTTAAATGGGGAGGTCTATAAGGTCTGTTAACCCAAAATATATGGTATATGATGGAGGTTTGTTGGCATGTTTGAAGCACCAAAAACATGGAGGCCTTAGTGTTGGCTTGATACTGTCTCACTCTGATTATTTCGGATATTGTACACTGCAGTATATAAAGCAATCCATGATACCAGATTTGGAAGTGCAGGTGATGTTGTATGTTTAGGAGGATTTAACAACTTTTCTGTGCATATTTTACTGCCAATTACTTTAGGTCACTGAGAGCCTGGTAAAGTTTTGATTTTGGACATACTGAAATCTTTGCATTTTGAAATTTAATATATATATATATTATATATATATATATATATATATATAAATATATATATATATATATATATATATATATATATTATATAATATATATATATATATTTATATGTACATTTATATATATATGTAACAAAACCACACACACACACACACACACATATATATATATAATATATATATATATATATATATATATATATATATATATATATATATATATATATATATATATATATATATATATATATTAAATTTCAAAAATGCAAAGATTTCAGTATGTCCAAAATCAAAACTTTACCAGGCTCTCAGTGACCTAAAGTAATTGGCAGTAAAATATGCACAGAAAAGTTGTTAAATCCTCCTAAACATACAACATCACCTGCACTTCCAAATCTGGTATCACTGGATTGCTTATATACTGCAGTGACAATATCCGAAATAATCAGAGTGAGACAGTATCAAGCCAACACTAAGGCCTCCATGTTTTTGGTGCTTCAACACATGGCCAACAAACCTCCATCATATACCATATATTTTGGGTTAACAGACCTTATAGACCTCCCCATTAAATAAAAATCAAATAAAGTACCAGAACTCCCCGGGCTATCCCCTTGAACCTCAGAGAGAAGGGTATAACACCACGACAAGGACAAAGGACCAACCCTAACCCTTTGTCAAAATTCCAACTACTACTCAAATGCAACATCAGTTAGTAACATGCCGTAAAAACTGCCAATTCATCCAGTGCAAAGATAAGAGATTTAGTAATAGATAAGAAACTGCCTGCAAATAACTATACAGCAATGTGTCTACATAGCATAGAAGGTTTCACAAAGCTTATTACAGCAAAACAGGATGTGATTTCATTACTGAAATTTGCAAACACAGAGTTCACATTTACCACCACAGAACTCCCAAAACCACAGTGGTGCTTAGAGATGAAGTTGAACATCTAATTGAAAATTTGAAGCACACAACAGCACATTCAGTCCCAAGTTATTGTGTAAATTATGAGAGTTTTTGAACATTCGTATCAATCAATTCCTGCAATTATTTCTGTATTTGATAATGGGAGTTCATGATACCAAATCTGATGGATATTGAGATGCAGACTTGTGCCAGAAATTTACCTGCATCCTTGCTGATGTATGGGGTTAATTTTTACTGAATAGACAAACTAAGGTAGGGCAAACTGAAGATAATATTCTTGTAGAGGACTAAATGTAGTCACTGGTACAAAAAATAATCTGCAGATATGAACGGAAATGCCACGAATAAAGGAAAAAGATTGCGGAAAGCACCGACCCCATTCAAACTCCACTCTGTACTCCCAAGTTTCAACTCTATCATGTTGGGCATGCCGAGGTGAAGACAATACTTCCCAGGTAGCTGCTGAGGGCAGAGCACCCCCATGGCAACTTAGATTGTTGAATAGGGTTTGTGACATGGAGTTTGATCCTTAGTCTCCGGCGAGTGCATCCACACAGTAAACAATTACTTGAAAATCTTCCATGTATGGAATTCTGATTAAGGTTTTACCTGGAGCTTTACTAGAAAAGTCAATTATACTGCTTGCGTTGTTTAGGTATTCATTTTCATTCATTTTTCGCTGGATCTGTTTAGAACCGATATTGTTAGCATCGGCGAGGCGGCGAGACAATGCAGACAAGGGACATGACATAACTGGTCACAAAATATAGTCTTTCTTGGACATCTTGGAGCAGAAAACCGAAATGCTACATGTTTGTTCACAATACCTATGAACAGATACACGATACAGCTTCGCATTCGTGTTTACCATGACCCGAGTTTCCTCTACATCCTCCTCAGCCTTTCTCACGGGGTCAGTCCAGTATGTCATGAGATAATTTTCTTCTCTCTACACCGACGAATCACTTACCAACAATCCCTCGTGTGGCAGTGAAGTCGCCTCCTCGAAATAAACGTTTAAATCGCCAGTAACGTCATGAAGGTGCTTTTCTCGCTGCTCGCTGGCTGTCGCGTCCTCGTCTGAATTGGAAAATACTGTTAGGTTTATTTAAGTGATTGAGAGGTCAGCTTTACATTCGTACTTTGATTACTGTCAGCATTTTGAAAATCTTTTATACTCATTTCTAAAACAAACTGGAATGAATCATTTTAAGAAAAGATCCCTCTTGTAAGAGTTTCCATCGTACAGAAAAAAAAATGTCCAGAAAAGGCACTCCATCATGCCGTCATTTTCAGATCTGAAGCAAAGAAATCCATAGGAACGGCAAATAATGAGAGAAAATTGCGATGAACACATATACGTAGACGCAATTCCCGTCGAGGGGGGGGCGGGGGCAGGGGAGAGGGGGGGCGGTGACGCATCAGCTGATTCCCCACAACAAACGCGGCGGCGACGGCAGCGAGGCAGCCTTTTAATTCCCTTTCCCCACTCTCCTCTCGTTGGTGTTGCTTTAGTTTGCGTTCTCGCGTGACTTCCAGGCGCTGGGGATTACTGTTATCGCCGGAGGGGACGAGGAGGAGCGACTGGCCAGTGAGACGGCCTTTTAACTTCCACTCGGGTTTCGTCACTTTTTTTTTATTTTATTACTGCTTGTAAATCCAATCGTTGGTGATTGCAGTTATCCATATAGATAACAGGCTTTCAGTGATCAGTCGAGCGGCAGTATGGAGACCGAGACGGCTCTGCTCTGGGGCTTCATAGTCCTCCTGCTCCTCGTCGTGGCAACGGTCACAGCCTTGCTCGTCCACTCGGGGCTCCTCATCCCTGTGGATGTCAAGACGTGCAAGTAAGTGTATTTCTTTATTTTGTAGGTAATTTTAAGGGAGGTTTGTGTTTTTTTTTAATTAGGGGGATTCACTTCATTTTGAGTGTTTGTAAGGGTCTATTAATTGTTAATTGCAATGCATTTTGTTTATGCTTGTGTAGGTCACCCCAGTGGCTCATGGCAAGGCTGTCTCAGGGGACCACCAGTCTTTTGTCAGCTGCAGGGAACTTAATGACTGATAGACTTTAATTTGGCCATCACTCCTTCATTACTGAATATTGGTGGCTCATCTGATATTTGATTTAACTAGCCATTCAGTCTTCTTATAATCACTTTCATAGTACATTGTGTTATATTTCTTATTCTCTTTAGTGCACTAAGGAACAATTCTTGAAGCAATTTTTTAGCTGTTAAGTAACTTGGATTACAATGTATCAGAAAAGGCTGGTTTAATTTCTTTTCTTTTCCTTTATAATAATTTATATTCCTGTTCTAGTAATATTATGCCTTTTGAATGATTTGGGTTTCATAATAGGAGGAAATGGTCTGGATATTGGGCTTAGAAAGTCCTTGTCATCCATCTGCAACTTTTCCTTCGAGGGCACCCTGCTCATTATGATTACTTAAACTCATGTCTTGGCTCATAAACAGGCTTAGGGCTTATACAACTACTTTTCTTTGATCTTAAATATATCCCCAATTCCGTTTACGTCTGATTGATATCGTACCCTGTGTTTTATTGATTTTGATGATATTTTTTATTTTCAGACCTGACATAGGTGAAATCCAAATTGCTTACAAGTTTGCTCAAGGCCCATACAAGGATTCTGGGATGCTCTTTACTGAAGTCCATACACTATTACCACAGTATCGTACTATTGGTGTTTATTATGATGACCCAAACACAGTGAGTTTCCACTCTTGTAAAAGAAGAAATAATTTTTTTGAGAATCTAATTTGTTTAAAAATTTACCATAGCTGTTAGAAATGGGTTTGTGGTTAGGTAGACATGTGTATATACTGTTTGATTTTTCCTCTCCTTTTTTTGAACAGAAACAGCCCCACAAGTTGCGCTACATTGTGGGCATCATATTGTCAGAAAATGGTAGTCCAACTAATGCAGAACATCTGAAACTCCTTGAAGAAAATAATTACAGATTTGCAACATTTCCATCAATTGACCATGCAGTCCAAACTAGATTTCCATTCAAAAGTACAATTTCAATTATTGTGGCTATAATGAAAGTTTATCCATCTCTTCGTGAGTACATTGGTAAGTATTCTCATTTTGTCTTGAAATTCTGACAGATTGTTTGGATATATAATTTTACACAGTTTGTAAATGACAGTGATGAAATATTTTGATGTTATTCAAGATATTTTTCACCCCTTTTCCTTAAACAGAACACAGAAGTTTGTGTGCTCGTCCATTCCTAGAAGTCTATGACAACGAGAAGTCAGAGATTTTGTTTGTGGGCCCACTGGCACGTCAGGATGATTTCTATGTCCCAGAGGTGCTACAGGAGGAAGAGGACAACAGAGTAAGAATCTCATCATTGACTTCATAGATATCAGTCATTATTAGCATCAGATTTCATAGATATATTCTAAATATCAGCTCTAATAACCCAATGCCGATGGGCACACCGTGTGCATACATGCCATGCCCACTGTGAGTTTACTTTATTAATTGTTTTTACACATATATGGCTTCACTTGTACTAAGTCATCAATGAGCCAATTATGAGTTATGCTGTGCTCACAAAATGAGCACAGCATTTTCCCCATTTTTCATGCATTTTCCCTGGCAGCATATGGTTAATATCAGACTATGTAACAGGATTGATATATATTAGACATAGATCTTAAATCTCATAATAGCTGACCTTTTAAGCATCAACTTTGCAGTATGGTACTTGTCCTTATTGATATTATACTTCACAAATATCAAACCACATAGATTGGTCTTATTTATATTGTACTCCATGACTTTTGCCTTGTAGACAACAGAACCTCATAGATATTAGACCTCATTCTTACTCATGAATATCTGAATTCATAACTTTGCCTCATAGATATCAGACCTTAAAGTAATCTAATAGATATTATCCCATAACTTAAATTTATGTTTGATGTTTGTGTTCTTGTTAAGTAAATAGATGACTCATATAACTGTGGAGGTTAAAAATATCCATGTTAAATTCTGTGTGCTCTTCAGTCTTTACTGTGATTTTGAAGCCAGGACATTGTACAATGTTGATGTTTATATACCTTTCTTAGCTTCTTTGTATTATTCATGTATTCACAAGTTTGTGAAAAAAAAACAATAGTAGTTTCTCTGTGTCGCTGAAGGGAAGGTATATTCTGCAGGATGACGATGACTTTGAGGATGATAGGACAGAGAATTCCAGCCGGTCATGGGATGAGTCTGCATCTTTCATACGAGGTTAGTTGTAAGATTTGACTAGCATGTTGTTTAGTATTTATATATGTAAATATGTCAACATAGTTGCTTTGTTAGAGAAATATATTTGACTTCTGATTATAGTTCATATACATTTTAGTTACAGATTATTATTTGGTTTGCACTTTTTTTTATTTATATTATCTATGAATGTTAATGATGCCTAAGTAGTGAAAGATATAATAATATGGGTGACAGAAAGTAGAAAGTAAATTAGATTGTCTGTGACTGAAGAGAGTTTTACAAAGATAAGAAATATATTATGTAAAAAGACAATGATAATATTGTATATATAATATTCATAAGGCTTAGTATTTCTCAAGAATGGCTTTAGTTGAAAGACAAAATCATCCTTAGAATTTAAACATTTAATAATCATTATAGAATTGTTGCTTAAGCTTGTCATGTTGTAAGCAAAAATTTCATGCATGCATCATAATACAGTGAGAATAGTATTACGAAAGCTGATATTTCAGGTAACAGTTTCAGCAGTTTGATTTATATATATATATATATATATATATATATATATATATATATATATATATATATATATATATATATATATATATATATATATATATATTTATATACACAAACATTAAGTAGTAAGGACAAATCGGCTCATTACCTTTAGAGGAATAGAGTATGGTTACCATGTCACATAAAAGCAGGTATTTTATGTGTTTACCTAAGCAGTAAAGTTCAAGAAATACATGAATAAAGGAGACATTAAAATATATATAAGTATATCAAGTTATGAAAATATGCATAGTATGATATGCATAAGACAAAGGTGTATATATAGATGTATATCAAAATAAAGAGTGAATATATGTAAATGTATAGATTTTTCAGTGATTGATACAGATATAGGAAATTATGATTTTGCAATGTGATACAACTGGGTCATATCACAGGTCTTTCTGGGTGTCTGTGTAGAAATCTCCATGTGACTAGGTTTTTATTATTTTTCTTTGTAATCTTACACCGATATAGAAGATTAGATACAATAGTCCTTGCCTCCACCTACCCAAATCTTGGCCTGAATGATAAAAACATCCTGTTTTTCTTAAACATTGTTAAGAGAATTCCATATATGATCAAAGAAATTCCTACTTTCTCCCCCATCCCTCCCTCACTTTTGAAGTATACCACGATGAAGTAAGAATAAAGTAAAAAGCCTTCAGTAATATTGTGCATTTCCCTGGTCTTTTCTTTGCTGTCTTGTTTTCATCTTTTCTTATTCAATAGTGATTTCATGATAGATTTCAATTGCTATTGTCAAGGCAAGCTTTGGAATGATTTTCTGTTAAATAAGTGAGTTACTTAGGTTTTTATTTGTGGTTCATTTCTAAGACAGTGCAGCAATCTTTCCTGATAATATAGTTGATATTTGTGGGTTTTTATTCTGTGCCTTCAGGGCTGGTGTTTTATAATGTGAGTTTTCATTCTGGTACTTGTGTGTTTTCAAGACTACTTGTGTGTCCAAAACATTTAGCCTTAAGAAACAAGTCGACATTCAAAGAAAATTATTGATATTACTTATCTGGATGATTTTATGTGTGAAGTAGTAAATAAAAGGTCCATTTTAATGAGCAGTATGGAATCTAATGACACATATTGCTGATTATTGAGGGCCTGGATGTATAAATTTCATGTGTTCAGCTTCTTTTATGTATAATCCCACGAAGAAGTGTTTTGTCATCTTTCTCTCTCACACACACACACACACACACACACACACACACACACACACACACACACACACACACACACACACACACACACACACACACACACACACACACACACACACACACACACACTTACATATTCATACTTTTCTTATGTGTAATGTTCCTATAAAACATGCAGTTAGCTTGATATTACCATTTGCTCTGGTCAGTATTTTTGTGTCTGAATTTGATGACTCATTTTGTTTTGAACTAGGTATGAATAAGCGGTTTCACATGCATTCACCAGGTACTTTCACAAATTACATTTTTAATGAGTCAGTATCTCATTCAGAAACACCTTTTCTCTGTACATGAGATATTATCAAGGGACAATGTAAAATAGTCACCCCATTGTCATTTCCTATAGTAATTTAAGGGTATAAAAGTGGCTGGTACAGGTCTGAATATAAGACTTTGTAGTAACTCAAGTCTTCCATAATCATCCAGAGTATATTTACAGCAGACAGTGTAAAATCCTCACCACACTGCCATTCTCTGTAGTAATTTGAAATGATACAAACAGGTGGTGGTGATCTGAATGATTCAGAATGTTCAGAAAGTGTGGGTGATGACAGTTCCAGCCACCCTTTAGCCTCAACACAAGAGAGCCCCAGTGTTCCACTCTCTTCCTCGGTACAAGACAGAACAGATTCCTCCACACTTCATGTCTTACCTCCACCTGCCCAGGGAGGTTAGTTCTCACCCATACATATATTGCCAGGCGTTCTTCTACTCTCAATTCCTGTGCGACACATGGCGGTATTTTCAGGTTAAAAGATTGATGAGTTGGAGAAGTAAGTAGACACCTGGAATGCTGTTCTTCATGTATCTGCACTGTATACTGACTAAGATGCACTGCTACAAAAAGCAAACCCTCACCTTTGAACTGGAAAGAGTGTGTGTGTGTGTGTGTGTGTGTGTGTGTGTGTGTGTGTGTGTGTGTGTGTGTGTGTGTGTGTGTGTGTGTGTGTGTGTGTGTGTGTGTGTATGTATCACTTGTGTGCATTTGCGTGTGTGTGTGTGTGTGTGTAGTTGCATGTGTGCGTGCATGTGAGTGTGTCTGCATGCATTTGCACACATGTATACATATGTACCAACATACGGCTATGGAAATTTATTCCATTTTTTGAAAATTGCACATCTCATGCTACATGAGAGAAGAATTTGAGGTGATTTGTGCATGTCTCTATTTTTGCACTTGCACTTATTTTGTTGGCACCATGAGGTAGCACTCTCTTGTTGTTTTCTTGAAGTACCAGAATGTATATCAAGTTTTCTTTAGATTTATATTACACTTGGTATACAGAATTATAATGCAAATGTTTCAAAAAGCATGTATGAAAAATGAAGTACTGAGAGTTGGTTGTCATGTAACAAAGGCTTGATTTTCCATTTACCAGTTTTGACAGTGAATTTAGTAGGTTCCACTAAGGCTGGGATTAAAGTGTACCAGGTTTTTACAACTGGTATTGGAGTGTTATATTGCCTGTTTTCAATTGAAACTTCAAGGTCTGAATGTAGTTTATTTTTAGCATGAAAACTATTTGTAACATTAACAGTGCAAGTAGATAATATCTGTAAACTTCCTATCCTTAGGCAAAACAGTCCAAACTTTGATAAATGCATATAATACATTTTAGAATTGGAAAAGAGTAGTTCCATTGAAATTTGAGTATGCATAAGTACCTTCCCACGAGAAAACAGTATCTGGCCCTCTTTTTAGCTTGAAGTGAGCATTTTTAAATATACCATAAGGTAATATTACAAATATTACAAATATTTCATGACAACTCTAAAAATCTAAAACTCTAAGATTTAATCAAAGCAGAAAATCACAATGGTATGGATGTGTGGGATATATTGGAACTAAGTAGCCCTTTTTCTATTCACAAACTAGGCTACTTGATATGAAAATTATGAGTGGCAGGACTCAGGACCTTACATTTTCAGTGGTACACAGTAAACAGGCATGCACTTTGTATTTATTTCCTAAATCAGCTGCTTTCTTAGCCTTGCTTGTATTTAAGTGCATGGTTCTTTTCCTTTGCACTGCAACCAGGGCCTTCTGATACTATAATAAGTAATGTAAAAGCATGCCAGTGGAGTAGATTTGCACAAGAATGTTACTTATTTATTATGTTATGTAAAAGCATGTCTGAAGAATAAAGTTTGCTAAGACTGTAATTTATTTATTGCCCTTTTAGCATGGTAATGCTAAGATACTATTTTTCTCCATGACTATTTCATGGGGCGTAGCAGCATCTATAATCACACTATGCATGATCTTTCCCCTGTTATTTAAAGTATATTTAATAGACCATCAGTATCATATATGATATCATCATAATGTGCCATCCTCATCAATAAATCACTGCAATATAAATCATTTTCATCAGTATTTCATTAAAATTGTTTGATCGGAGATTGCTGGGATATATGGTTATGACTATCTATCAGCATCAAGAAAACACTCCCCCCCCCCCCCCTGAATAGCTCAGTTTAAGTTGGCCAGTTGGATTCCAAAGCTGCATGGTTTGACCCTTGTTGTATTTGCAATTATATGTATAATTTTGAATTGCTTGTCTTGCCCAGAGTATTTTGCTCGTTTCCTGCAATTCATTTTAGGTCATGGATTTTTTAATTACATCCACTTATATTATATCTTTATCTACTCACAGTTGCATACATTTCCCATGTCTCTTTTACAAATATTGTCATTGCTAATATTTTGGAAAGCAGATGATTGCAGCTTTCATTATTAAATTTTTTGTCATTTTTTTATTTTGTATTTTTCTTTTTTCTTTTTTTATACCAACAGAACCAGAAACACCAGGAGGGAATCATCCTGTTCCCCCACCAAGTGAAGCTTCAGTAGCCAGCACTTCAGCTCTGGTTCCTCCAGCTCCAGCCAATGAGGGTGTGGATGGGGCCGACACAGCTTCAGCTGGAGGAGATGAAAGTGATGCTAATACTGGCTCTTCATTTGAAGAGATTGATGAGAGAGAAGCAGCAGTTATGCCTGAAGCAGGCACTATGGATGAGAATCTTTCTGCCTCTGTGAAAAAGGATGACGATGAAGGGGAACGATAAAGATTTTTATATTTTTTTGCATTTTGGATGTGAAAGATGATATGGTTTTGTCTTGCTAACAGATAGCTAATGCTAGTAGTCATATATAGAAAGCATGCATGCAACGTGAAATAAAATCTAGAAAAAAAAGAAATGTAGTGTCAGCTTTTTTATGATCACCATTTACAAGGATTTTCTTTCTTTCTTTTTCTGGCCTACCATACATAAAGCAATAGTTATCATTAAATCATGTCTGTGAAAGTGGAGCTGGTAAGGCAATATACTTACACCATATTTTATTAAACCAGAAGAGAAAGCTACTTTATGAGTAGTATTTCATCCCCTAGAAAATCTGGATAAATATTGTAAGGAAAGTTAAATATCCTGAAATGTACCTAATGAAAATTTTCTTTTGGTAGATTCAATGGTATTGACTTGCCACTGTATATATTACAGATATTTTTTGAATCAGAGTCCATAATTGAAGAAGATGGTATCAAAATGTACCTCTAGTTTTCTAAAAGGTAATGAAAATAAAATTATTGCAGTGTTTGTAACTGGTTTTGAAGCCTTTGTGTTTGTGTGTGTGTGATTTGCTTACACACTAAATATAACAGAAGTGGATGTTTGTAAGTTTATTCATTAATGATGTGCATTATCACAGCATGGTTTTCAGGCACGATACCAAATATTAACTTTCAAACGATCACTGTTTTAGAATTTTTTTCAACATTTACTCCTTTTTTATTTTCAAGCACAGGAACTACTGAACAAGCCATTGTCCTTCATCTTTGTCTCTTTTCAATTGTTACCAAGGTGTAGACAGAAAAGATGTGCACCTTTTTGATTATGTCCATGATTTTGAAGGTTTGAACATCTGTCATTTTTAGGTCTAAATCTCTAAACCTTAATGATCCTAATATCAGAATTACTTCCATTTCTATTAATCATCAAATGCACCACCAACAAAATCCGTCCCTGTAGTATGCAAAGATTTCTTCAACATAGTCCATTTCTTAAGATGAAAAGGAAAGACCAAACCTCAAACTCCTTTATAGATTGTAACATTTGGAGAGCAGTGGCCAGTTCAGTTTTCTGTGTTGGTGAGAAAAAAACGAAATGTAATAAAAAAACCAGAATTGAAAGACTGAAGAGACTGCTCAAAGAGCTCTATAACCAGTCTAGGAAATGAGAAAGTGCAGTTTGCAGTTAGGGTTTGGCATGTGCAGGTTGCATGTCTGTCACCTTTGTCATTATTGTTTTTATTTATTTGTCATTTTATAATTATTTTCAGTGTGTTTTTACTGTTTTTATTATAAGGAATCTTTTAAGCATTATGAATTTTTTATTGTTATTTTTGTCATAATACTATAATTGTTATTATTATTATTATTATTATTATTATTATTATTATTATATATATTTTTTTTTTTATTATTATTATTATTATTATTATTATTATTGCTTTATTTTTATTTATTATTATTATATTTATGTGATTGTTATTATCATCAATATCCTTAGCATTATTGATTATTATTACTATTATTATTATTATTATTATTATCATCATTATCATCAATATCATCATCATCATCATCATCCTATAACTTTACTTTATTATGAGCCTGTTTTTCATATGTATGCGACTTTCCACCAGTAACAAATATATGCTTCAAAGAGAATAAAAGTTTATACATTTAAGAAAAGGAGTATTATATTTTTCTAATACCTTAAAGACTTTTACTGCAGATTTCAATAGTATAATTTCTTTTTTATTAACATTTATCCAAAATGGAGAAAATATGTTTTTTTTTTCTTCTCACACTTCGTATTTCTTTCTCTCTATTTTATAACTTTCTTTTAAAAAATCTTTTGGAGTGGCTTAATTACTCAGTCTTAATGTTTCTCAAAGCAATAAATCATATGTTTCAAGGACATATATGTGTGTGTGTGTGTGTGTGTGTGTGTGTGTGTGTGTGTGTGTGTGTGTGTGTGTGTGTGTGTGTGTGTGTGTGTGTGTGTGTGTGTGTGTGTGTGTGTGTGTGTGTGTGTGTGTGTGTGTGTGTGTGTGTGTGTATAGAGAGAGAGAGAGACAGACAGACAGACAGACAGACAGACAGACAGAGAGAAACCTTAGTTCAAAAAGTGTATCCATAAATAGATTACCATAACCATAGATTATATGCCTTTTTTAAGAAGGATTATTTACAAAGTATTATTGCTTTATGTGGGATGTCATTTAGAAGATTTACAATCAATGAATGCTAACAAAGGAATGAAATCACAAGATTTTTGCCAGTATGAAAAAAACACAGTCACATGTAGATAGTTGTTAAATTTTAGCTTTACTCTCATTGTGGCATTTCATATTGTAAAGAAATTAGTATCCAATACCTTTATCAGAAATTGAGATTTTATACCATAATCCTGTGTTATGATATGTGAAATTTTGATGTTGTATTTAACTTATGGCAACTGTTGTTTTCAGTTAATTGTGTACACTGAACTGAATGAAGCAAAAGTTAAGACAAAGTGTCCAAATTACAGATTTTTGACACAACCAGTTTTAAATTACTTAAGTTGAAATAAATATGTGCTAAAACATGCCAAAAATTGTGTGTCCTGTGTGCACACAAAGCTCTGAACATTGCCGCACTTTAAGGGTTACTAAGAATGACGTTATCAGGTTTAACTTCAATTATTGTGAAAAGAATGATCAGAAGCCTCCAAACACACTTCATACCTAAGATTTTTTTTTGTTTTGTGACAGATATGACAAAGTTTGAATGTACATAGCTTTTATTTTAAACTCTTGCTTGTGCATACTTGTGTGACAAAATATAAGAAAAAAG
The DNA here is from genome assembly GCF_015228065.2 of Penaeus monodon. NCBI lineage: Eukaryota > Metazoa > Arthropoda > Malacostraca > Decapoda > Penaeidae > Penaeus > Penaeus monodon. The sequence continues at coordinate 28,482,915 of NC_051423.1, read as the reverse complement.
TAGATTTAAGAAAGTGTCAGTAGCAATAGAGATGTTATATTCATATAAGAGATGATATTTGTAAAACTGATGAATATCTTATTTAGTCTCACTAGGCCTCAAGATTATCTTTTCAGCAATAAAATGCATCTGATGAATAGGCTTATTTTTTTTAATGGGAGGTGCCATCTACACTAATTATTGTTTGTTTATAATGCATGCAAAGTAAGTGCAAAAAAAAAATATATATATATGAATTAAACTCCCTTTCTTGTATATAAATCTAGAATATAGTAAACTCTTGTTGATGTGCTTGTTTCTGCTCCTGGTCAAATGCATTGGAGTATGTAATAATGAGGGAGGTTCTGTGGAATTAATTCACTCTTTTAATGGGAAATTTAACTGTGTATTTATAACTTATTAAACTTCTGCTGACATAAAGATTGTAACAATTTATTTGGACTTGTTTTTTATATTCCACATAATATACAATCTATTTATAAACTGAGACATTCTGAATATTCTACTGTTTTCAGAAAAAAATCCATGAAATTAGTCAACACAACGAATGTCCACCTAAAGTGTGACGTTACAGACACAAACAGTGAAGCACCATCCCTGATCATGATGGGATAGTTGTGTATGAACAGCTGAATGGTGTTACCAGACACACACAAATTCTCCATATTTCAATTTATACAGTACAAGATCAAGAGAACTTTGATACTCATATAGAAAGTCCACTGAAAATCCCAGGAATTTACCATGTAATCATGTACTATGTAGCATATCAAAGCACACATTTCATAATGGTTATTTTACCTGGCTTAACTGTGCACCAATTTGTTATGCTCACCAGCCACCTACTTATAACAAACAAGCATACGTGTGTCTGTACAGAGAGAAGGACCAAATTACTCATCAGCAGTCTATATCATGCTTTGCCATCACACTTAGAAATATGAGTAGTATCCTCAACTAGTGGTAATGTAGACAGGTCTTTTTCTTTTCTTTTCTTTTTGTTATCATGCTTTCCCTCATGAAGTTCAGTTTCCCCTAGGAGGGGGAATAAGCCTCTGTAGCACGGGCTTTTCGTAGAACTTACAAAAAGTAACCAAGTAATTGACTAGGTGAGGCAAATGCTCCTTGAAAATCTCACCCCCCCTTCCTTTGCCCTTTATTGTTGTGGGGGGCTTAGGAGATGGAGACTGAGGCCCAATGTGTGAATCTCCCTACCTTGGGCCTCAGCCCTCAGCTTAAACAATTTTGCATGGTCTTTTCTTCTTCCCCTTTCCTTTTCCTTATCTTCTCCAACTCCTTACTAAGGTGTGAGAGGCGTGTTGAAAGGATGAAAGGCTGACTTTGTACCAGTCATGGACAGCCATGGGCACCGTGTTCCCTTGGTCACTTGTCTATCCCTTACCCCTCATGGGGTCCTTGAAGGGTGAACTGTTGATCTTCTCCACATATTTCAGGCTTGCCATGGCTAATAATGAAGATTTTGTACCCTTATTAGGGGCACTTAGGCTTGCCCCTATACCAATTTGCCTCCTTGAATCTAACTTCTTTGGACCATTGCTACTATACCCTCCTCCTTGATGCTTACTGTCAACTTAACCCATCCAGAATCATCTACCAAGGTTATAACTCAGCTTAAAAAAAAACTCTATCCCAATCTCCTCCACTACATCTCCTCCCATCTTCAAATTCTACCTCCAACTCCCTTATAACAACTCTTCAACCTTATTGCCCTTCTCCCTACAATAGGACCTCCTGTCCCTGTACCTCTACAGTGCTCAACTCAACAAATCTATTGAAATCCAAATAGGATCGTATTCCCCTTACAGTCCCTTAACCTACCATTGCCCTCCTCTTCCAACAGTGCCTCCAAAAACAAGTAGGCAAACTTCCCTTCCGCAGCTGTCCTGATCACTTATACCTTGTCACAGTTACATGTGAGTCCTAAGCCCATGCACTATCTACCCTGGTAGACTTCACTGGCAAACCTATTCCTGCCCAACCACACTCTTCTCTTAATACTTATAGTGGAACGGTTTCCATCTCCCTGGTCGATTACCCATGGTCAGACACCAACCTGCTCAGAAAAGAACCTACTCACTTGATTCATAAATTATGATGCAGTATCAGTACAGTGCTATACTATTCCCTCCAGTGGCCACCACAAGTCTCACATCAATATTGCTAAATTATCTTCTGTAGGTATGATCCTCCACGAGCAGGTTATATAAGACAGAAATGTTGGGTTTTGGCCACCCTGCCAAACACCTGTTCCACAGCTCACTGTCCTCAATGTACCCAGCCTGGTCATGACCATTCAAACTGTCCTGCCCAATCACGTACATATACCAAATGCAATAAGTCCCATAATGCACTTTACAGGGGCTGCCCTGCCTACAAGTTTGAGTCTAGGGTAGTAATTCTCAGGTACCAACTTGGCCTCAGTCTGTGAGAGGCCAGGCATCAGGCACAACAAGAGCCTTTTCTCTCACTCTCTACTCCAATATGCTCTACTGATCTCCCATCTTCCCAAGTTGTCTACATCTTCCTAGTATCTCTTTCCCTTAGCCCTCGCCTTCCCACCTCATCTACTATCTCCCAGGCATATTCCTTTAATATTCTAAATCCATATACTTGAATCTTCGCTTTACCTATCGCACCAGACAGGCTAAAATGTTCCACCCCATCTCCTAATGCATCCCCATCTACACTTGTATCTTTTACTTCTCAGATGTCTATCTCCCTTTTCTCTCTTCATAAGGAAACCGTTTTTTTCCCTAGATCTCTCCACCTAACTCCAGCTACAGGAACCCTTGAAGACATCCGAAAATTCCTAAACATTGCCCAAGAGAACACTTCTATACCTCATCTACCTTCCAATCTCTCGCTACAAGCGAGACAGCTCCAGCCAATGATCAGCTCTCATCACATTTAAAAGAACATCTGCTAGGCTTTGCCGCATAATCCGAAAATCTGTTGCAACCAGCAGGCAAAATTATGTTTCCTTAGTTATTTCCAGTATATCTCTTTCTGCGTAGAATCCATGAAATATCAGGAAAACATCCCTCTCATCCTGCCCCTGTCCTACATATCCCAAATACCCTTATCCTTGATCCGATCCAAGTTGCTACTGAACTTGGTACATATTTCAGCCAAGTCAGTAGTGGCTCTCATCTCTCTCTCCACTTATCTTTTATTAAAACAGCTATATAGCGCATTCCCGTCTCCTTCTCTTTATCCTCTACAGAGCGCTAATGCCCCATTTCCTCTGCTGAACTCGTTTCTACCTTCCCTCCCTTTATGCATTACCGTATGTTGAGGCATCTCCCACCTATCTCCCTATTCTTCCTGCTGGCAATTTTCAACAATATTTGGACAACTGGAAACTTTCCTCCTCAGTGGATTGAAACACTGATTCTACTTTTCCTAAAACGTAATAATTCCAGCACCCTCCCTCAAGACTACCGTCCCATTGCTCTGACTTGCTGTTTATGTAAATTGCTAGAAAGAATGGCAGACCAACGCCTAATGTGGTGTCTTGAATCCCACAGCTTTCTTTCTCTCTTCCCAATTTGGATTCCGCCGTGCTCGAAACACAACTGACCCACTTGCACATTTTGAAAATTATATCATAGCTGCCTTTGAACGCCATAACTCCATATTAGCTGTTTTCTATAAAAGGCATATGATACTACATGGTGATAACCACATTCTTAAGTAGCTATCATCTCATGGCATACGAGAGAATGTGAGTGTATTCATTGAATCTTTCTTTCCCAATCGTACCTTCCAAGTTAAGTTTGTTTCTTCAACTTACCCCTAAACCCCAGATCCACCAAGTGTCTAGCCAATCTAGCCAACACTTCGCACTTTCTGAGGTTTTATTCATCGAAGTTTCAGTGTAGTATTTCAACATAATTTTTCAAATGACCGAATGCCCTTTCTGACATCATCCCTCGTCTCATCCCGGCATATGACAAGCACCAAGTTGTACTGGTTTATTTTTATTACTTTGGACATACAAAGGAAATCACAATCATAAAAATATCAGTAGTGTTACCTATACGATGTAAGTTGACATCAGGCAGCTCAAGAGTTGCCTTATTTCTCTATCTAACAGGAGATGGGGTTTGCTCCCCCATCAAAAATTTTGGCAGATGTTCAAACTTAATTTTTTTTTTTCGGTCATCCCAGATAAATGTTCACTTTTGAGCCCCCCCCCCCCCCTCCTGTAAAAAAAATGTAGTGATACAGTCACATTATACAAACGAAGAATATATATAATATTACAGCGATTTTATCAACTTTAACCCTTCCCTTAAAATCTATATATTTTATTTGCGTATACCCCCCAAAACTATTAGGTTTGTACAAAGGAAGATGAGGAAATAGACATACATACAAGTATAAGTAGTTTAAAAAAAAGCCGAAAAGAAATTTATCGATGTACATAATAATACACACATAGCATAAAAACTAGGAAAATCTATAAACCGTAATCGTTATAGCAAAAGGATCCTAAAACATATCACACAATAAAGGCAAATCCCCCCCACCCCCCCAAACACAACCCACCCTATTCCCTGCACGAGAGAAAAAAATAAACCCGTAAATAAAGTACAATAAAAATAAAATATAAAAGAAATAAACATAAAATAAAATAAAAAAATCAAGTAAATAAAGTGAATGTTACATACAAGAGGACCACATTCAAAGTAAAGAAAAAGTCCTCACTAAGCCCTACGTATGAATGATAGTCGAGACCTATATACCATGCAGAAAGGTAAGAGACCAGCATTTTGTCTTATGCAACAGGAGAAACCATACAGAAAGGAGAGAATATGGAAGTTGGGAGAGCACCATCACATTCCTTGCATTGTTATGGAAATATAACAGTATATAATATTTTTTTTCTTAGAGGAAGAAAAAAAAAGAAGAGAGAGGAAGGGAGAGTGAAAGATAGAGGGGGGAAGTATATATGAATATTAAAAGATCAGTAATATAAAGCTTGATTGTGATCCTAACTTATACATGCTATCTTGATAAGAATTTGTTCAAAGGGAATTTACATGGAGTCATTTTTCCAGCATTTTCGCGTTCTCTCTCCCATGTGAATTTCCAGCATTTTCGCGTTCTCTCTCCCATGTGTATTTCCTTTAACAAAAAAAAAAAAAAAAAAAAAAAAAAAAAAAAAAAAAAAAAAATATATATATATATATATATATATATATATATATATATATATATATATATATATATATATATATATATATATATATATATATATATAAATCGCTATTTCTATTTGCAGTCATCTAAACTCCTATCAATTTATCGTTGTGATCTCTTTGTAATGTATTAAGTGTTGCTCTTCCATCACATTCACATTACAACGATGCTATCAACACAAAAACGTTCAGCCGGTAATATTTTCTCGGCCATAAAATGCTACAGTTCAGAAATCACAGGAAAATGCTGATTTAGCTAAACTTATTAATTTATGATAGTTTTAGCTTTAGCAATCGTATTTGGTTAATGAATATATCAATAAACAAATAAAGAAATTTTATTAATTATTCAACGGCTGGTGAACTAGGCTTAATTCCTATGATATGACCTGGTTCTACTTGCGGTGAACGGCAGTTGGTATAATGACTTCCGGAGGAGAGGAAGCAGGAGGAAAAGGAGATGACGAAGAAGACGAAAGAGGAGGAGGAAAAGGAGAAGAGAGAAAAGATAATGATGGTGGAGACGAAAGAGGAGGAGGATAAATGGTAATAATAATAATATTAGTGATAATAATAATAATGACAATAAGGATAATAATAATAATAACAATAATAATAATAATAATACAGCAACAGCAATAACAATAATAATAACAATGACAATTATGATAAGAATATGAAGACGGGGGGAGAAGGAGGAGGAGGAGAAAGAAGAAGAGAAAACAAAAAACAAGAAAAACAGAAAAAACAAGGATAAGACTAAAGAGATGGAAGAATTAAATATGATGCAGGAGAAAATTATATTATAAAAAAGAGGAATACAAGAAGAAAAGAAACAACGAGAAGAAAATATAAAAAGATAAGAATTTTACGGTGAGGGATAATGAGGAAAAAGGTTAATTACGCCATATTTGAGACAAGCTTATGACTGCGAAAAATCAAGTTCAAGTTTAAATTTCTACAGAAAATTCCCCTTTAAAATATTATTCACAAACACATGTAAGCATGAATAAACCCATTTAATCACAGGTATACAGATGTATTCAGATTTCACATCTCTCTCCCACAAGCACACTATCACGCACACACAGTCGTGTACACAAATGTATACACTCCGGTAAACTTTACACGCTCAGGTAAACTTTCTCTCTCACTCACTCAAACACACACACGCACACGCACACACACACACACACACACGCACACACACGCACACACACACACACACACACACACACACACACACACACACACACACACACACACACACACACACACACACACACACACACACACACACACACACACACACACACACACACACACAAACACACACACACGCACAAACCCTCCCATAGCACAGGGTAATTAACCAGGTAGACAATAATCTGTGGAAACTTGAGGTGTGGTAAATTATAGAGCATGTTCACTCAAATTTCTTGCTCCATGACTGTCCTTGAAGAAAGATGCATCTATTTTATGAAAATTATTCGTCACTGGTATGATTTGAATTTAGGTTCCATTTGAAAGATTTCCCGGTTAAATGAGATTTTTTTTTAAAGAGTCCCCAGTTAAATGAGAATTTTTAACTGTTTGAAAGATTTCCCGCTGAAAAGAGTTTCTTTGTTTTAAAGATTTCCAGTTAAATGACTTTTTTTTTTTTTTTTTTTTTTTTGTTGAAAGATTCCCCAGTTAAATGAGTTTCTTATCGTTTGAAAGATTTCCCAGTTAAGTTTTATATATATATATATATATATATATATATATATATATATTAGTTGGAAAGATTCCCTAATTAAATAAGATTTTTCCCGTTTGAAAGATTTCCCAGTTAAATGAAATTTTTTTCCGTTCGAAAGATTCTTCAGTTAAATGAGATTCTTCTTATTTTTTAAAGATTCCCCAGTTAAATGACTTTTTTTCCGTTTGAAAGATTTCACAGTCAAGTTGGATTTTTTCCACCTGTGCGCTATTCTTTGGTCTTCATCTCAGCTTCAGGAAAAGGCGGTCAAATCTATTTATGAAATGCACCTCGTTGCGCTAAGCCTTATTGAGTATTGCCATCATTTACTTTGTTCTTGTAATTCGCCAATCTAGAGTTTGATAGGCATTTCTCAAAGCGCAGTAATTCCAAGGTGAAATCCGGTAATTAGTCACAGCATGGCGGGAATCCACCTGTCTCTTCGCACCTGGCGAACGGACAACGTTTTCGACGCGCGCTGTTTGAAATTAATGTGAAGAGAAATATTTCAGCAAAAAAAAAAAAAAAAAAAAAAGGTCAATAAATTAGGATGTGCGTCTTTATGCTAAGCAATAATAAATGGGGAAAATGCATAAATTAGATAAGTGCGCTGAATCTTGGGGATACGCAAAAAAAAGAGAAAATTGGGTAACTGCCGCCTAACCCGCCGACAACTTCAACCTGATTTTTTTTCTTATCTTTTTATTTTACACGCTATTCTTCTGCTGATGGTAATGAATTTAAGAGACTATGACACTAGGAAATGGCTAGAAAATACAACAGCGCAGGTGAAATGCTGACTGAAAAGGAAATTTTATTAATGACGCTTCTTACCTTTCACCTCCATATAACGTGTCTACAAGTTCCCATTCTCTATATTGTTATAATATTTTATGCTAATACCATCATCGTTACTATAACTGTTACCATCATGATTATCAAAGGTATTGGAAAATTATATACCTCCTCAGAACAAATATTTTGCACACACACGCACACACACACACACACACACACACACACAGAAACACACACACAGAAACATACACACACACACACACAGAAACACACACACAGAAACATACACACACACACACACACACAGAAACACACACACACACACACACACACACACACACACACACAGTGTGTGTGTGTGTGTGTGTTTGAATGAGCGAGAGAGAAAGTTTACCTGAGTGTATATATTTGTGTACACGACTGTATGTGCGTGATAGTGTGCTTGTGGGAGAGAGATGTGAAATCTAAATACATCTGTATACAAACACACACACACACACACACACACACAAACGCATATATATATATATATATATATATATATATATATATATATATATATATATATATATATATATATATATATATATGGGGAGGGGGTCTGTGAATGAATATGCGTGAGATTTTGTGTTCATGGATGTGTCCATGGATGTGGTTGTGAGCGTGTATATTTAACGAGACTCACAGAATAGATTCAATCAAGATTCTTACCCGCTGAAGCTCTCTGCATGTTTGTGTTGGTTGCAGTCAGTGGTTGCAACCGAATAACGGATGTTTAAGTGGCATGCAAGCGTATTTTTTTGCAGTTTATGAACGCAAACACATATTACACATATTCTCATGCCCTTGTGTTTTGTGAGCCTTTTTCTGCACCATCATATTAATAGAAAGGTGTATTAAAAAACAAAACATTACATTTAAATGTACAGATAGATCAATGGATTAATAGTTTTAAAATACAAAACATCCCGAGTGTCACGGACTTAACGTTTCCCTCTCATTTAAGACATTTTAGACATGTTTATGTCTCTTGTAGCATATATGTACATGTGTATATGTGTATAAGCGTGTGTGTTGACAATGAATGTGTCTATGCACGTATGTGTATATGTACAGTATGTGTGTGTGTGTGTGTGTGTGTGTGTGTGTGTTTTCTCTTCTTTTAACAGTAGGTTCATGTCTGAGCCGCCGTGGTCACAGCATGATACTCAATTGTAGTTTTCATGTTGTGATGCTCTTGGAGTGAGTACGTGGTAGGGTCCCCAGTTCCTTTCCACGGAGAGTGCCGGTGTTACCTTTTTTTTTTTTTTTTTTTTTTTAGGTAATCATTCTCTCTATTTTATCCGGGCTTGTGTGTGTTTTAGGCTGTGTTAAATATTCTTAACCGTGGCTCGGAAAAAAACATAAGCAATTAAAACAATCATAGGTAAACCATAGGCACAGATAGTGAAAACACAGATATATTTTCCTTCAAGATGAAAACTATAATTATATGTCTGCAACTCAAAATTTACTCTAATTCAAAATAATAAGTGAATAGGAAGCATCCTTATTCGTTTTATGAAAACGGTTATCTCTTACATTCCATAGAGAGGAATCACCATAATCATCATAATCATCGTCATTACTATCTTTAACATCATCATCATTATTATAATAATCAAAATCAGTATCATCATTACTATCTTAATCATTAACACTTTCACCACCACCACATCACCTTTGACATCATCACCATCATTTCCATCATAACCATCCTCATCATCATCACAACTATCACATAATCATCAACGTAATCATCATCATCGCCATCATCATTGTCATCATCTTCATCATCATTACCATCATATCATCATATTTTTTTGTCTCGTCGAGTGTAAGTTTTTTCGAGTGTTTGAAATAACTGTCTTCCGAGGTGGTAAACAAACATACAATGGCTTTCAACTAATACTTTGTATATCTTATCATATCAGAAGCCTATGGAAGCACCTTCTGAAACTATGGCGTTTGTTTAAATGAATATATTGTATAGTTTACATACATGTGTGTATATGGGAGTGAGTGTGTAGCCGAGCGTGGGTGGGCGTGTTTGAGTGGGCGCGCTGTGTATGTGTGTGTCTGTGTGTGTGTGTGCGTGTGTGCGTGCGTGTGTGTGTGTGTGTGCGTGCGTGTGTGTGTGTGTGTGTGTGTGTGTGTGTGTGTGTGTGTGTGTGTGTGTGTGTGTGTGTGTGATTGTCCGTGTATATGCCTGTCTGTCTGTACGTGCGTGTGTGCTTTTGTTTGCATATATGTACGGTAATCGAACATTATATATATATATATATATATATATATATATATATATATATATATATATATATATATATATATATATGTATATATATATATACGTATATATATACGTATATATATATATATATATATATATATATATATATATATATATATATATATATATATATATATATATATATACTAGATATGTAATGTAAGCTACTGCATCAGTATCCAGATGTGAATACATGTCATATGAATTTTAATAACATAATATCAGCACCACAGAGCATTTTGTCATTCATAGATGCACATTTGCGAGGTCTTTTAAAGAAAGGAAATGCCAAATCCTTAAAAAAATGTCACCAAAAAGTGATCCCGTAAAGCAACCCTACGGAACTCCAAGTGAACACAAACATCAACATCCCTCACTGTGATTGGCTGAGCGAACACAAACATCGAAATCCTCCGCCGTGATTGGTCGAGAAAGCTGGACGCTGATTGGCCGACGCGATTTAAAAGGCCGAGGACGCCATTTCGCCGTGAGATTCAAACGTGTGTGCAAGCTTTGGGCAAGCCGAGGGAAAAAGGACGATGTACGCTTTTGATTAGATATTGTGCCGAGCGAGTGGTTATTTTTTGGTCAAGGTGAGTAGTTACTTGTCATTAGGTGGCGGAAGAAGTGAAAGGATGGAAGAATGGGGAGATGGAGAGGGAGAAATCATATAAACTCAGAAGGAATGTCAACAAAGCAAGTGCCAAACAGTTGAACTTATTAGAGAGCAAGTAATATATTTTTAACATATAATTTAATCCTAAATCACAGGCAGTGACCGCACTCAATATAAGCTCAAGCAGAAGAGAATTTTTTTTAAAAAAGCTTAATGGTGGGAACTTCAACCGGATGGAAATGTCGAGTTCAAAGTTGCTCCTTTGTTCCTCGTCGTAATTTCGATAATATAGTTCGGATTCGCGTTATTTCGGGATCAGGGTGAGGGAATCGGCCTTTTTGAAGCAATTTTCTGCAAAAGGGAATGAAATGCGAGGTAAATGCAGTAGAAAGTTGGCGATTTTGATAAGCCTATCATTATCCGGCATAATTGCAGGTGAAGCCGAAGTCAGGTATTGTTTCGTTTTTCGTCTCCCAGGACTAAGCAAGGACTTTTCTGTAAATACTTCACCTTATGGTTACTCTCCGCACTATCCTGGAGTCGTTCATGCAGTTAACGAACAATTCGATCACATCTGTGTAATTTAACAATTTTTTTGTAGTAATGAAAAGTAATAATTTGGGGAGTTCTGCTGTTTGAAAGCATATCAAATGAATTTTGTTGTTGTTTTATGTTGGTTTGTGGGTGTTTGATGGTGGAAGCTTCGTTTTTGTTCGAAAAATATGTAGGGGATGAATTTTTGGAAGTTACTGGGGATTAGGGATGCCTACAATGAGAAACTCTTGACTGGTCATTGTTTTTATATGGAAACTTTTTAGACTACCAGGTGGCTGATATGAATGAAAATTAAGTATTCAGATTACCAGGCCATGGCTTGACTACTTTAG
>NC_051423.1:28456319-28461319 GCF_015228065.2 Penaeus monodon | reverse complement strand
GTTGATATCGATACTGTTATTATTATTATTATTAGTGATATGATTATTAAAGTGTTATTAAACTCTCCATAACATTTAAGACAATGAAATAATGCAAAAGACCTTTCCAAATGTAAAAGTCAAGGAAAAGGGTAAACAGGTGAGATATGTAGGACTAATAACTGACTCCTTGGGACTAAGCACTTGTAGAGCCATCTGTGTAAATACACTGAAGAAATTTGTATTACAGTTGGCATGGCGCATATTCTTGCCATATGTGCCAATTGGGTTACCAAATAACTGATATCGGCAAGGAAAAACCTGAAATATGATTTTCTGCTACTTTTTTTTTTTTTCCACATTTGAGAGGTTGTTCCTCTGGACTTCATGGCATGAATTTCCATCATTATTATTGTCCAGTTAATGGATGAGTATTTCTTTGGTACATGTTAATTAACTCTCATGACTAGAGAACTACTCATCCACCATACTGAGTCCTTTAACACAGTGGACCAAGAATAGGCAGGAAAGCAACAAAACACTGTCCTGTACATCTTCAAAAATTCATGTTAACATAGAGTGGGCAATAAAACCAAATTTTATACTGGATTGCACCATTACTTTGGGTAAGTGGAACTCTGGTTCATGTTTATTATAAGTCATGACTAGAGTCTCACTTATCCACAGTGATTGGTGATGGTAACTTCACCTGTGTTTATCAGCAGCAGTAATAGTGGTAGTATTCTTATAAATATGTAAGTTACCATAGACATATATCTGAAATTGCAATTTTAAATAATAGTCATAAAATACTGATTGTTTTGCCATGTCTTTGACAGAGTATCATAGAGAAAATGGATGAAAGCAAGATCATTTGGGCAGATCAACACCAGGAGAATAAAGAGGATGCACCCAGTGTTCCAGAAGAACCGGTATTAGATGTGAATCGCCTGACCATCTTACCAATTACAAGCAGTGTGTTCATATCCCCAGCTACTATGGTTGATCAGAAGATGTTTAGGTTAGTGTTGGCACTTTTACATGATCATAAAACCTATCAACAAATCAGATACTGAACACCCCAAAATGCTAAAGGTATGCTAAACACTAGTGATAACTTAACAACATCAAAGATACTCTACATATAAAATATGCCAAAGGTATACTGAACACTTCACCAAGCTAAGGGTATATAAATTTTTTACATGAAATGCACATTTGCCATTTCAAGTCATTTTATTTATTTATTTGTTTGTTTGTTAATTTTTTTTTTTTTTTTTTACAGGAGATCGATTATGAAATCCAGTAAGAGTACATCAGCTTTACCATCAGCAACTCTGAACCTGGGTGAGCCATCTGGGCTTAACTTGTCAAGTGTGGCTGAGAGCTTTATCCAGGACTCACCCACCACTCCTAGAATACTGAACTTCCAAAGTACCATACCTGATTCTCCTGTGCTCTCTGGCTTTAGTCTAGCAAATGAAGATGGCAAAGCGAAATCTGAAGAACATGCAGAGGACTGTAACCCAGTACCTCATTTATCTACTGCACAACAAAAACCTGAAAAGAGTGAATCTGTTGAACCAAAAAGCCAAACTAAAGACTTTGGATTTGTTAGCATGACTGAAGGATGTGGAATTAATATGTTAAATACCGTGAGCAACTTGGGCGCAAACCTTGATAAAACGGAATTGTTAGAGGACATTCAGCCTATTGACTGCTCAATTAATGCCACATTTGCTATAACACCATCAAAGAGTCTCAATACAACAGTTGATATACCTACATGTCTTTCAAGCTTAAATACTACAATGGATATGCCAAGAAGTCTTCCAACTTTAAACACCACAGTTGATATGTCTGCAAATATTGCAAGTTTGAATACTACAGTTGATTTACCTACCCAGAGTGTCACTGTGGAAAAATCTACACTAGGAAAACTGAATACAGCTGCTGACATGTCTACTATACAGTCTGTTTTAAATACTACTGTTGAAGTTGCAAAGCCATCGCCCATGACTACCTCTGTTGGATCAGGTTCTAAACCTTCCTTAACAAGGAATACAAGCAAGCCTAATCTGCATTCATTTTTGAATACAACAGTGGATATGTCCTCCAAGCCATCAATTTTGAATACAACAGTGGATATGTCATCCAAGCCATCAATTTTGAATACAACAGTGGATATGTCATCCAAGCCATCACTTCCAAACACTACAGTCAATCTTCCTTCAAATCCAGCCTTAAATACTACTATGGATATAGTGTCAAAGCATTCATTTGAAAGCAATGCTGGTGAAGCCTCTAATGTTTGTGTTACAAGTACTGAGAGTACCATAAAACCTGTGATATCCCTCAAACTGGAGGTGCCAACTATTCAGTCTAGTATGCACAGTCAAAGTGCAGTAGATAAAGTAAAACCATTTGGGGAAACTTACGCAAAGTTACCAAATATGAATATCCCAAATGATGCTATTTTACTTCCTGAACCAGTGACTTTGAAGACAGCCTCAAGAAAGTTGTTTAACTCAGGTTTGGACTCGACATTTTGCGTAGAAGATGACCAAGGAAAAGCCAAGGACACCACTGATGCACGTCAAGGTTTGTTTTATTTATTTATTAATTTTTCTTCACTTCTACTTCTCCAACACCCATTTCTATCCTTATCCAGAAATTGCTTCATCAAGGCATTTTTGCAATGTTCCTCATACTTTGTCACAAAGGTACTCTCTATTTTATCTAATTGCCCTTATCCCCCTTCCCTCTTATACTGATCCATGCTTTAATCCATTTGCTCCCACTCTATCCTTTTTGCTTCCATACTATTCTATAGCCCTTTATGACCTTTGACATCTAACACATTTTGTCCTAATCATTAACACATTTTTACCTTTCACTACAATACTTTACCATAGTGCTAAAAGCACATTTATTTGTTTTAACCATTAGCTATTTTTCTACGCATTGTAATTAATTGGCTTAAGCCCTATTGCAAATTGAACTCAGTTTTGTAAGGCGGGAGGGGTCTTTGTACAGCTTTTATTCCATTTTTTCATACTGATTACACTGGAATGTTGTTACTGATCAGAGTATCTTGCTTTATAGGGTACAGTGTTGAAAATTTAAAATCTCCAGAGCTAAGTAGTAACCAGTTGAGAAGGATGACATTTGAGGTACAGCAACACGGCCCTCTCATCAAGCCTGTGGAAGTGCCACCAGCCAGTGAAGTGCTCATGCCCCCACCTACAAAGGTATTTTTTGTGATACATGTATTTTAGTATTTATTGTATATTAAATATGGTCTTTGCTATTAAAAGAATTCTATACATTGAAGAATATTGTATTGGGGTTTTGTATGTTTAGGTGCATCTTCTGTCAAAAAAAGTGTAATACATTAGATATCAGCAGTAAAATGTGAGCTATGGTACTTGTAATGTTAATTGTTTATTTGTTGTAAAGTATGAGTATTTGTTTTAGGGAAATATGAAATATGTATGATTTAACTTAACTTAACAGTATGATATTACATGTTTGAATGTCACTGACAAGGATTTTTATTGGTAGACTGTCAAGGGGATCTTAAAGAAGACACCACAGAAAACACCCACACGTGGAACCACACCAGGAAAAGGAACACTTGTAGGCAGGAGCTTCGGCAAAACCACTACTCCTGGGAAAAATATCACACCTGGCAAGAGTCAAATCTCAGGGATGAAAAAGAGCCTGAGCACTTCTGCCCTTGGTCCTTACCAGTCCAATTCTCTAAGAACCAGCGGCCAGTCAGTGGCTAACAATAAGCAGAAATTAGCAGGTATGTAAAATTAATGTAAAGGGACATTTTGGATGCTGATGTATATAATTTTATTATACTTTGTTAAATATCTTAATAATAGGGTTTTTATTATTATTATTGTTACTAATATTATTTACTTTATTTAAGTTACAAGAACTTCAATGTAAAACTTGTTATATTGTTACATGAATACAAATATTAATCAGTGATTTGTAAATCATACAAATAGACTGGCTATTGTGATATTTGTGCTTTAACCATCCAGTAAAGAATAGCAATCATTTGACAGGTCTTGGAGCAGCTCTACGGCGTACTTCAAGCTTCCTAAAGGCAAGAGGACAAATGAGTAACCAGGAGAATGTTCCACCAACTCAAAGGGGGGTATATAGAGACACATTGTCCTCTTCAGCAAAACAGTTATCACACTTTCAGTATAAGCCATAGGGATGGCAGTCATCTTGCCTTGATAAAAATTCAACTTGGGGTGAGAACACTGAAAAAAGTAAAACACAACAAGTGATGAAGATAAAAGATGTGCTCGAAGATTTTGCCAACAAACCATGTTTTGGGTCCAAAGTTGGAGGTTTACTGCAAGAGAAATTACAAGTGTTTTCCCATAGTAACAGTACATCCCATAGTGTCAAAAGTTCTGAAAAAGTTGTGGAAAAAAGCAGTAGTATACAGCCTTGGAGTATGCACACAATGCCATGGACACTTGGTGTGAATAAAAGAAAATTATATCCAGTGTTTGCTTACTTGCCAAAGTCTTTCTGATCTCTTAAATTTTTTGTATGCTTGCATGCGCAAGAATTTGACTGTCATCTGTTTCCCACCGTTCTAGTGAGAGGGAAGTAATGTAATAATATAAAGTAATGGAAATGTTATTATATTTCTTTTCTTTTTCTATATCATCCTGTAAATCATTAATGTATGTTTTTATGTAAATAGGATATCAGTTTATAGAAAAGATTATTGAAATCTTACTAGTTTTATATTACTTGTTTTTTGTATAAATTTGACTGTAAAGAATTATCATAACCATTTTAATAGCAAATGAAAATGTGAGTACCTGTAGTGGCTTGGTCCATGGGTATCATTTTCACTCATTTCCCTAGATTTGCTTGGAAGTAAAAGAAAACTGTAAATTTATATATTTATAAGGAAATATTAATTACTCTTTTTTGCTCTTCTTTCTTTCCACAGATGTATTATCTGTTAAATATATATG
>NC_051423.1:28443819-28451319 GCF_015228065.2 Penaeus monodon | reverse complement strand
GCAAAGGACCCTGAAATTGATCAACAAGACGTTTGGGAGTCATACCCCTTTCAGTAGGACCTCTGCGGACAACCCTGGGTGGGGGGACCTTGGACGACCTAGGGGATCATGGGTTGGGCCTCGATGAACCCGTCGCGAGGAAAATTTGAGATGGGCCGTGGGGCCTGCCTAGACTCGCCTCGAGGGTCCTCGTGGGTGGAAGCGAAGGGTGGATGCGGCCTCGCCCCCGTCGGCGTTACCCCTTGATGATGATGAAAATATATATATATAATAATATTATAATTAATTTTATATTATAAATTTTATATATGTATTTTTTTGTAATATATATTTTTCCCTTTCTCTCTCTCTCTCTCTCTCTAACCAAAACACCCCCACACACACCAAAACAACCCCAAAATATAATATATATAATTTATATAAAAATTATTATATATATATATTTAAAAATTTTATATATTAATATTACATATATATATTTTATATATATTTTATAATTTTATAATTTTTATATATATTATTATATAATATATAATATATATTATATATTTTATAAAATATATATATATATATGTATTATAGGTGTGTGTGTGGGGTGTGTGTGTACGTCACACACATTTTGAGTGAGTTTAAAAATATATATATATATATATAATTTTATATATTTTATTATATATATATAAAATAATATATGTTTTATATATATATTATATATTTTATATATATATAAAATATATATATTTTATAGAAGATAGATAGATAGGGTAGATTAAAAGATAGACAAAAACACACACCCACAAAAGTGTATAATATATATTTTATTTTAATATAAAATATTATATATATAAATTTTTTATATTTTAATAACTTTAAAAATATTATTTAATTTTAAAAATTTTTTTATATATAATATATATAATATATAATTTTTAACATAATATATGTAAAATATATATACCCCCCCTTATAATATATTTTATATATATATATATAAATTTTTATATATTAATTATAATATTTTAAAAATATATATCGATCAATCATCTATCTATTATCTTCTATCTATCTATTTTATCCCATCTAAACTATCTATCTTTTTATCCCATATATTAATTTTATAATATTTGTATATTTTTTATGTATAGGGATATTAATTATAATATATATATAATATAAATATATATTAATATATATATATATATTAAAAATATCACATATATATATATTTTATATAAATATATAAATTTTATATATATATATAAATATATTTTATATATATAAATATTTATAAAATATATATAATATATATTTTATTTTATATATCCTTTTATACAACATATTTCACCTACAATACAGCATACACACCCCCACACACACCCCACACACACACAAACACACACAACCCACACACCACACACACCACACACACAAAACCAACACACACACACACAAAACACACACACACCCCACACACAGCCCCACAAACACAATCTAGGCACACCCACCCAAACACACCACATTGTGAGTGTGGTGTGTGTGTTTGTTTTGACTTTTGGGTTGGGTTTGATGTCCCGTCTGTATGCATGTATATAGGTATGTATTTACGCTCAAGGTCAATGTAAGTACTTATATACACCCTGTGTACACTTGCTCTCTCTCTCTCTCTCTCTCTCTCTCTCTCTCTCTCTCTCCTTCTCTCTCTCTCTCTCTCTCTCTCTCTCTCTCTGCTGTGTCTGTCTGTCTGTCTGTCTCTCTCTTTCTCCCCTCTTTCTCTCTCATTCTCCCCTCTCTCCCTATTCTCTCTCTCTCTTCCCCTTCTCTCTCTCTCTCTCTCTCCCTTCTCTCTCTCTCTCTCTCTCTCTGTCTCTTCTCTCTCTCTCTCTCTCTCTCTTTCTTTATCTCTCTCTCTCTCCTCTTTCTCTCTCTCTCTCTCTGTCTCTCTCTCTCTCTCTTTCTCTCTCTCTCTCTCTCTCTCTCTCTCTCTCTCTCTCTCTCTCTCTCTCTCTCTCTCTCTTCTCTCTCTCTGTCTCTCTCTGTCTCTGTCTCTGTCTGTCTGTCTGTTTTTCTGTCTGTCTGTCTGTCTGTCTGTCTGTCTGTCTGTCTGTCTGTCTGTCTGTCTGTCTGTCTGTCTCTCTCTCTTTCTTTCTTTTTTCTTTCTTCTTCCTTTCTATCTTCTTCTTTGTTTTTCTTTCTTTATCTCTCTCTCATACATTTTAATTTTCACTCTCTGAATCCTTTCAAACTCTCACTTACACACTTACATGCTCTCATTCTCACTATCACCCTTACTCACACTCACTCACACTCTCTCTCCCTCTCTATCTATCTCTCTATCTCTTTCTCTTTCCCTTTCTCTCTCTCTCTCTCTTCTCTCTCTCTGTCTCCCCCCCCCTCTCTCTGATTCCCTCCCTTATCCTGTCTTCCCTCCTTCCATCCCTCCTATACTCCCACGCTTCCTGTGTCCTACTCTCGCTCCCTCCTCCTCTCTCCCTCTCCCTCTCCCCCATCACTCTCTCCTTTTCACACACACACACACACACACACGCAGCCACACGAGAAACACATCCAACATTATAAATTATCCGAAATATATGTTAATGTGAAATGCCTGCCAGTTCATAGGGAGCGTTGTGAGGTCTGCCACGCTAAACACTATATATAGCCATTGCTTGAGTCAGGGATCATTAGCGACATACTGTGTGCTTTTGATGCTTAATTAGAATGTTTATTAGATTATTATTATTTGTTAATGGGCAAGATGTTTCTGGGTTTAATTGGGTTTGGGTTCCTGTGTGTGTGAACTGAATATACTGGTTATTTTGAACTTATTTTGTGTTTATTGTTTCTGTGCCGGAGGTATATTGGTTTTGATTGGATGAGATTCTGCGTGTGAATTCAGAGTTTGGTAGTCGGTTATGCGTTTGATTAGAAACTGTTGATTTTATTGAAATATTATGAATTACCCACATCTGCTAAACGATCTGTTTATGTGATAGAAAATAGTGCATTCCACCCTCTAAAATATCTTTCTGCATTTGATCTTAACCAAAATCCGTTTTACAGTGTACATCACCATCATATATCGCAATTGGATGTGAATCTAAGTTAGATGGAATAAAATTTCCAAGAATTATAACATTTATAAAATTTACTTTCCCGCTCAGCTGATTTTCGTAAGGGATCAGACTTGCCAACCGTGGATTAATGATTACTGCGCAATTTGACATGTACAGAGCACAAATCCTAAAGAAGTAACGCAACTGGAAATAATAAATACTCTCCTTTAAGCACTGAAATATCACCTGGGAGAGAAAGTTATAGAACACTCTGCCAAAATTTCGTAAAAGGAAAGTTTATCCACGGTTGGCACTCCTGTAGGTAAAGGTAGCGAGAAGAAAACAAGACATGAAACAAGACCAACGTAAACACATTTTCTAGTGCAGTGGCATAATTTCAACACATGAGAGCTATTTTATTCAACTGGTGATCCTAAGAAGGTATGCAGCGAGTGGTGGAACAACCGAAAGAGCCCCTGTGGGTGTGAGAAGGGCGGAAAAAAGTGTTTTTATGAAGGGTTTCCTGGCTGTCACCTGGATCGGAATGTTTAAATCACACATAGTAACACGTAGTCACATATTTGGCCTAATTTCCACCGATAAAACGATGGAGCACGACATTTAAGACTGTGGTGAGTGATTTAAGGGTGCTGAGACACGTAATAAATGTGAGGGATGAGAAATGAAGGCAGGCTCGGTAGGCCTACTCGGAACCCCCTCGGGCAGAAAAGTTATTATTGAGTGTTATTTATGCTATTTCAGTTTGATTGGGCAGTGCATTTCGTTATCGCTGAGCACGAACAAACGTTAGTGTAGCCCCGGGTTGTGTGGTTTGTGCCTAAGTATGGCTGAGAAGACTTTTTGGAAATATTGATTCATCTTTCCTTATTTGTGGAAATTAAGGGAAAAATTAAATCAAGGCTGATACACTTTATTTCTCCAGATTGACGTGAATTTTTTAGTTTGTTTTGCATGCGTTATGCAACGAACACATAGCCACGGGAAATACAGCCTTAGGATTCTTGTCTTGAATGTTTACATAAAACACTTGACTGCAAGTATTTTTTTTTTATACAGTGATAACATTTGTGAAGAACCTACTTTTCACGTTCAAGAGGGATGCATTCTTGAACTTACTAATGTGTTATTTTTAATGTTTTTCATGATATTTGATATAATAAGCTTAATTTCTAATGTTTATTATGCATGCTTAGTAACTATGATGGAAGAAGAACCTTTATCAGTAGTTGACAGTTAAGGTATAGTGATCCTGATGGGACGTATCAGAAGCATTAGTGGCTAACAAGAGCCGAATTCACCATTTTTGATACTTGTATAATATTACTACTTGGTCTTTTGTGTATTGCCCAAACATAGTAAGAACAGAATGCTGAATTTGATAGCAGAAGCATGGCATAGCCTTTATAAAGAGCTATAGAGGGTAAACAAGTATATGATTGTTTTCTGATAACACAAATAACACATGAGGAATGATAATTTGTTTAAGTAGCACCATTTCAACCCAATTTTTTTTTTAAATTCTGCATTAAAACTCAAGGTTAAGTCTGGTAAGGTAACTTTGTTCTGCCTTCTTGGTAAACAAACACACAGAAGACATACAATAGTATGAAAAAAATGTATTATTTGATTTTTGATAGGATATATATATATATATATATATATATATATATATATATATATATATATATATATATATATATATATATATATATGTCACACCACACCTGCTGTATATTATTCTAGAAAATATGAATTGACCAGGTTAAGAATCATAGGAGTATATATATAAGATATTTTTCTTTTCTAATAGCAGTGTTACAGTTTTGAAACATTTAAGACATATGATTAGTTTCTGTTTTTGGAGGAATAAAGTAACATATATGCTATACACTATAACCCAAATTTTCTATGAAACAGTTGTTAGGTTATTGATTTGTCTCAAAACTTGAATGAAAAGTTATTTAATTGTGTCTTAGCAGCAATTATATGTCACACCACACCTGCTGTATATTATTCTAGAAAATATGAATTGACCAGGTTAAGAATCATAGGAGTATATATATAAGATATTTTTCTTTTCTAATAGCAGTGTTACAGTTTAGAAACATTTAGACATATGATTAGTTTCTGTTTTTGGAGGAATAAAGTAACATATATGCTATACACTATAACCCAAATTTTCTATAAAACAGTTGTTAGGTTAATGATTTGTCTCAAAACTTGAATGAAAAGTTATTTAATTGTGTCTTAGCAGCAATTCTGCAAATATAGACAGATCTTTATTAATTTCAGCTTAAGTGGCTTGATATTCATAGTTGTTGCAAGAGGGTAATGTAATGCATGTATTAGATGCAAAAGAATTTAGTTAATTTAGATGGATTTGAATGTGATTGGTCCTTAGTTATAGATCCAAGTTGAATGAATTAACAGGGCATATTATGGTAATACTTGGAAAAGGTATAAATAAGGATGGTTAAGTTAGCCAGGCAAGAGGAGCACTCATTTGCAACATCACATTGGTTGTTGTCGTTCCTTGTGAAATGGCTCCTTCTTTTTCATTGCCTTATTTTTAATTAATGTCAAAATTAACTCATTAATTTGTAGTGTGAATGAAATGAATATCCTTTCATAATCCAGTATTCTTACCTCATAATCTCTAGGATTATGTTCTACCCTACTCAGTGTCCTTTCTAGTAAAAAAAAAAAATCATCACTTTCAGTTGTATTCTTATTTCATCCAGATCAAATCTGCTTATTGAATGTGACTTGAAACATGAAAAAAATAAAGAGAAAGAATTTTGAATACCTCAAGAGTTCATTGTCATACAGTTTGTTTACGTCTGTAGTTCAACTTACATATCATGCTGCAACAGCAATATTTGTTTTGCATAGCATGCAAAAGCACTGGATGTTGCCAGGAAGGAAATAAATGCCACATCATCATTTTTCAAGACCTTGCCAGCTAGCATTCTGGACATAACAATCCCACCAGTAATGTAAATATTTAATAAGGTATTAATCTATTTGCTTAACTTCATGACTTTTTTTCTTTTTGTGTTTAAGGATATTTTGTTTTTAAGCTCCCAGATATTGTACTTAGTGAATTGCTATCATATGTCTTGCTATCATTTGCATTATTATGGTAATAAAATGTCTTCCAGAATATAACTTCATGCCATCCATCAGATAGTGAGTTAAAAGAATGCACATTTGTTGTCTGGCAGACAACTCTGAAGGAGTATGATACAGAAGACTATAGGAGTTATGGTCTTAGTAGATTTAAAATGAAATTACAATAGTAGTGCATGGTTCTGAGAGTATAAACTACTGTGTATGTGAGAAAGTGCCTTAGAAATGGGATATGAGAAGGGTTGAAGGTTATGTAATTATATTGATAAGGAAAGCTTAATATTCATCTTTGTTTTTATTCCTGTCTTTAGTAATGCTAATATTGCCATCAGGTTTTGGTATTTAAAATGGATTTGTAACATCATAGGATTTAAATGATACTGTTGTAGTTATTATCAGGGTAACTGCTTAATGTTGATGAATATCATAGGTTATAATCTTGCATGGTTATGAGTGATAGCTTCTTGTTATTATGTAGGTATTTTCTGGCCAAGGTTTTTAAAATAAAAAAGCAAGAGGTGATTTTCATTTGCTTATTTATCCATCCATATTTTTTGCAGTATATAGAACATTATAAGATGTGTATTTGGCAGGTTAATTTTTTTCCCCAGTTTAGATAATTTTCCAATTGAATTATCAGATTTGAAGGTTTTATTAGCAAAAAGGACAGAAGCAATTGGCAATGGTTTCTGGACTTCAGCAAAGGCCAACTAACTTTCCCATGTATATTGAGTCCATATTTATTGATAAATTGTCAGGCTCTGCTTTTCTAGAGTGTACATTACAGAAGTTTGTTGGAATTTGTTAAGCAATAGTGGGTTTATCCTATCTTTGCCAGATGATTTTTTTATACTTAATAGTGTTTTTTTTGTATATTCTGTAATCTTTGCTTTTGTCTTTAGGTGTTTCTACTCTAGATAGTTGTTAATTTTTTTGTTAAATTTGATTAAGGATGATGATGTTTGTTCCTATTCATTCTTTTATTACAACTTTCATGGAATACTGTGTTAATGTAAAGATTTTATGAGTGTTCTACAACATTTTATCACCATTTCTCTTTTGAAATTTTCAAACATTGAAATCGCAAACATTGCACATCTGTGAGTACCGTGATTCACCATGTTAATTTTATTACAGAATCTAGAATAATTAAAGATTCTTCTGAATAACTGTTCTCAATTAAAGGTTAAAAACAAGATGTTAAGATAAGATACTTTCAGTGTAAAGCAAAATTAGATGGTGCTTTCAGTATAAGGTAAAATGAAAGATATATGTTTGCTGTTTTGTAAACTGC
>NC_051423.1:28434517-28439517 GCF_015228065.2 Penaeus monodon | reverse complement strand
TCCTCCCCTCTCTTCTCTCCTCTCTCTCTCTCTCCTCTCTCCTCCCTCCCCTCTCCCTCTCCTCTCTCTCTCTCTTCTCTCTCTCTCTCTCTCCCTCCCTTTTTCCTCTACCTCTCTCCTCCTTCTCTCTCCCCCTCCCCCTCTCCTTCCCTCTCCCTCTTCCCTCTCCCTCCCCTCTCTCTCTCTCTCCCCTCCCCTTTCTCCCCTCTCCTCTCCCTCTCCCTGCCTTCTCCCTCTCCTCTCCTCTCCCTCCTCTCTTTTCTCTCTCTCGATTTTTTTTCTCTTCTCTCTCTCTCTCTCTCTCCCCCTCTCTCTCTCTCTTCTCTCTCTCTCTTCCTCTCTCTCTCTCTCCTCTCTCTCTCTTCCCCTTTTCTCTCTCCTTCCTCTCTCTCTCTCCTCCTCTCTCTTCCTCTCTCTCTCTCTCTCTCCTCTCTCTCTCTCTTTCCTCTCTCTCTCTTCCTCTCTCTCTCTTCCTCTCTCTCCTTTCCCTCTCTCTCTCTTCTCTCCTCCCCTCTCCCCTCTTTTCCCTCTCTTTCCTCTCTCTCTCTCTCTCCCTCTCCCTCTCCCCTCCCTCTCCCTCTCTCTCCCTCTCTCTCATCCCTCTCTCTCTCTCTCTGTCCTCTTTCTTAGTCTCTATCCCACCCCTCCCATCCCATCCCATCCCATCCCCCCACTCCCTCCCCCCCTCCCTCCCCCCCCCCTCCCTCCCTCCCTCCCTCCCTCCCTCCCTCCCTCCCTCCTTCCTCTGTATTTCTTTCTCTTTCTCGCAATAAAACCCTATATTGATGCAGAATAGTTTCCCTTATAATGAGGTGTCTTCATGTTGCAGTGGACGTGAGTGACGTAGACCTTTTGAACGTGATGGCAGGGCTGGCAGACGGCTCCCAGGTAGTCTCTCCGGAGGACAGTGATGCCATCCTGTCCACCCAGAGGCCCTCAGGTACTGATTGATGGTGTTGCGTGATAGATAACTTTGAGATTTGTTTTACGGATAATTTTCATTATTTTTTTTTTTACTTTCTTAATTCTCATTCACGTGTTTCAGCTTCTTTTGTTATGTTATTGATTTTAATAAGGGCTTCATAAAAGATATATATATATATATATATATATAATATATATATATATATATATATATTAAAATATATAATATATTATATATTATATATATATATAATATATATTTTATAATATATATTATATATAGTATATATATATATAATATATATATAAGATATATGATATATATGATATATGATTTTATATGATATTATATTATAATATATATATATTGATATAAATATATAATATATATAAATATATATAATATATATAATAATATAGTATAATTATTAAATATAATATATTATAATATATATATATATATAATTATATATATATATATATATATATTATAAAAAAAAAATATATATAAAATATATAAAAACTATATTAAAATATAGTATATATATATATATATATTATTATATATATATATATTATAATATTATATTATACATATATTATATATTATATATTTTTATTTTTAAATAAATATGTATAAAAATATTAATATATAGAATATATACATATATACAAAAATATATAATATATACATATTTCAATATATACATATATACATATATACATATATACATATTACATATATACATATATATAATAATAATATATACTATAATACATATATACATATATAATATACTATATAATATTTTAATAAATATTAATTTTAAAAAATATATATTATTATATATATAATTATATATATTTTTTATAAAATTATATATACATATTATATATATTATATACATATCCTTAAAATATATAAATATAAAAATATATATATACATTATTTATAACAATATTATTTTATTATTATTATTATTATTATTTATATTAATATGATTTATTATTTAATATAATATTATATATTTTATATATGTATATATTTATTATGTTTATAATTAATATTTTATATATATAATTTTAAATAATAAATTTGTATATATAATTTAATATTTATAATGTATAATTATATTTTAAATAATTATTATTATTAATGCTAATTTGTATTATATTTATTAAAGTATGTATATGTTTAGTATTTATGGTATTATTATAGTATTATTATTTTATTATAAATATTATATATTATGTATATATATATATTATATATATATATATTATTAATATATTTATTATTTATGTAATATTATTATTATTTATATATTATATATATTTATATATATATTATATATATAAAATATATATTTATATATATTTAATATATTTATCTAAAATACTATATATATGTATGTATTTATCTTATATATATATTATTATATAATATATAATATATGTTATCATATGTTATATTATGTATATATAATATATGTTTGAGGCCGTGGTATGTATGATACTTTAATTGTATTATGATATATATATATTATATATAATTATTATATAATTATAATATATATTATATATATATATTATTATATATTTTATATCATTAATATATTATTATATTTATACTATTATTTTAAAATATAATAAACAATAAAATTTTTTTTTAATATATTAATATATATATTGTTTAAAATAATTAATATATATATATCATTTATATATTATATAATATATCTATATATATAATTATAAAATAATTATATTATATATATATATTTATTTTATAGATATAATAAAAATATTTTATAAATATTAATATATAATATATTGAAATTTTCTATTTTAAATAGTAAAATATATATATATATATATATTTATATATATGTAAATTTTGATATATGGATTATTATATATATGATAAAAGAAAAATAATATATATATGTATATGGTAATGTATTAAGATTAATATATATATATATTACTTATATATTTAAATTTAAGTTTTCAATATGTAATATATATTTTATATAATTAAAATATATAATATATATAAAATATACATATATATATATATATATAATATAAAATATATATAATATGATTTATAATATATATAAATTTATATATAATATATATATAGATTTTTGTGATGTGTTTGTGTTGTTTTTATTTTTTGTATATATTTTATAAATTATTATATATGTATAATATATAGACACTATTTACTATATATATATAATATGTATAAATATAATAATATATATAATATAATCTATATGATAAAATATAATAATACAAAATACATATAATATTATATATAAATATAATAATATTATATACTATCAAGATATTATATGATATCGTCTATACATATAATAACATATATTTTACTATCATATACCCTTCATATATACTATACGTTATATATCTTTAAAAATAACATAAAAATTATATTCATTTAATAATATTCATCATTTTATTGTAACTAATAAGTAATTAAATTAGTAGGGGAAAATAAGATATATAAAAAACACATACTACGATATGGGTTCCCTTTTCCAAAAAGATGAAGAAGAGGAGGAGGAGGAGAAAGAAAAAGAGGAGGAGGAAGGAGAGATTAATGATAGACAAAAGTCTTCCACCCATGAGGATTCTTTAAGGGACCAGTCTCTTCTGTAAGTGATGATTACTTTTCTAACCGAAATTTTGTATAATGCATCCATTTACATAGACACACAAAAAAAAAAAGAAAAAAGAAAAATCACGGAACTCTGTATCTTCAAAACTTATGTACAAACAATACACATTTTGCGATGCCCCTGTTTGCAGTTTTCACCCTATCTTTTTTTTCTTTTTTTTTCTTTTATGGTCATAACCCCCCCCCCCTCCCCTTAGACATGCACATTATTCTCATATATTGTGATTGAAAATATAGAAAAATTGATTAAAGATGAGAACTGCTGCAGTGGCCTTATAACTACAGTACAAGGCAAAAGCACTTTATGAAGGAAATGAAAAAGGACGATAAAAACTGACTTTAAAGCGACTTCCCAAGCTATACTGTTATGTGGATGTAGCACTTAACGTCACCAATGATGGGCCACATGTGTTCCCTTCTGCTGTCACTCTCCAAGCTTTTCTCTAACTTAACCCTTTCCCGACGGGTAGTATTCATAGTGGCCCGGGCCTCGCTGCCGGGGGCTTATATTGTCGCCCTAGCATGCGTGACCACTCGTGCCAAATACCAGCATCCCATACCGTTTATTTGTAATAGTATGAGGATATGTGGTATTTTCAGTTTTCATTATTTTCTAAAGTCTCTACTTGTCATATTTCCTGATAAATCGAGACTAAAGGGTATTTTTGTTGTTATATAGACTCCATAGTTGATCATTATTCAGTCTATAGTCTGAATAAAATAAGCAGTGTGCAGCATCATGGAGTTGAAATCATCAGTTTCTTGCATTTTTTTTTTTTTTTTTTTTTTTTTTTTTTTTTGCATAGTAAAAATGAGTGTTAAAAACGACTTAATCACACTTTCAGTGGCAGAAAAATAATATTTTGCTGTGATTGTAACAAAAAAAACAAAAAACTCATGGCATGTCCATACATACACCATGGCATGTACATACATGCCCCTGGCAGATTGTCCCGCCATGCCATGGCATGTGCGTACATGCCACCTGTCGGCAAAGGGTTAAGTGACCTCAGTATATCCTTCATGTATTATTGTTTATGATAATTTACACAACTTTTATTTATTTATCCAGTTTATTTAATTATATTTTTTACCCAAATAATTATTTTGTATATTGTCAAAGTTATTATGAAGTGTGGGCGGGAGGTTGGGGAATGTAATCTGATTTATTTAGTTATTTCTCTTGTTAATCATTGTCTTGTTTTACCTTATTTCCTCTTGGATTCATGAGCAGAATTCTAGAAAAAATGGAGGACTACCTGTACAAGAGTTTTATTGTTTTACTGAACTTTTCTTCTCTCAACACTATATTTATTTCTCTAAAAGTGACTTGGTGAATCAGAGTGCTTTAGAATTCATTTTTTACTACTGA
>NC_051423.1:28417017-28429517 GCF_015228065.2 Penaeus monodon | reverse complement strand
TAATTGGAGCATATTAGTCAGTGTAATTTTTGTTCACTCTGGAAAATTGCACCTTATTTGCTGGCAAATACAGTTTATCTGGATTATATAGGAACTGTCATCTGTACCTTTACTTTTTTACATGTTAATGTATTCATACTACAAATTTGCTTTGCAGATACAATGTTTCAAGAACAGTCATAACATTTAACAAAGTTTTTCTTTTGTATATTATACCTCTTTTTTGGTATAGTTTGTGCTTTTAAACGTCATGCATTTGTAGTACTCTAAATTGTTTGTATAAATTTTTTGTGACATTCACATGCTCTCTTGTAGATTTTCTCTTTCTTTGAGATTAATTTCCATTTTTGCCTTAGGTCAGAGAGGGAGGCCAAAACAACTCCCACTGGGCAGACCCTAAGAACAAGTGAGGTAAGTGACTCCTCCAGTTCTAACCAGTCTGAAAGTGGCTCGGAGAGGCAAGGTGACAGCGACTCCTCCAGGTCCTCCTCCCCGGATTCTGGCATTAGGGCAAAGAAGTTGCAGGCGGTCAGGGACAGACACATGACCACCCCAGTTACTCAGTCAAGGAGGTTCTCTCGGGTTGCCAGCACGGATGTGTTTGATATGGATTATGACATGACTCCACAGACTCCAGGTAGTGACCTCCCAGTTCATGATCCAGTTACCAATCCAGCTGTTGGTGTTTTGAATCAGGTGCCCAGATCACAAAAGAATAAACCATCTCATGCAGCAACATCTTCAAAAAAGTCTGAATCTGCAATGCCCCATAGGAAAATGTCTGACTGTGATAATCCTGACTGGTTCAACTTTGATTGTCCTCCTACACCAGGGGATCCAGTCAGCAGCAAGCATGGCTTTTCAGAGCCTAGTTCTGTTGTACAAAAGACCGAAGCCAAAAAGGGCAATAAACGCCAGACTTCAGCAAAAGCCCAGTCATCATCTGGTGAAACTGCTCAAGTATCTAATGGAAGTTCAGAATCAAAACGGAAATCCAAGAGAAAGATGGCCCGGTTGTTTGGGTCTTTTTCCCCTCCAGCCTCTTCCTCTGGATCTACTCCAACACAGGAGGAGGGGTTACAAATAACAAACATTAAACCAATAACTGTAGAGCCTTTTGTTGATACTTTTGATTCTGATGATGATAATAAGACTCCAGAGCGTCCACAGACTCCAGGAAGGGAAGTAAGGGATGATCACACTTTTCGCACCCCATCATCGTCCCAAAAACAACATTCGCATGACTATTTTTATGATTATTATATGAATAACTTCCCAGAAAGACCTCTGACACCAGGAGGGAATGATGAAGTGCAGAACATTTTCTCCAATGATTCAGGAGATGATCCTGCAAGAAATCCATACCAGCAGTTTGAATCTATTTTTGACCCAGATCTCATGGCCAGTAGCTTGCCAGAGAGACCAAGAACTCCTGGTGGTGGTTCAAGTCCAACTTCAATGTGCCAGTCACTTTCACAGCCGTCTGATATTTCCTCCCTGTATTTACCAGATCAGCAGTTTAAGTCCCCTGGTCATGCTCGAATAAATTTATTTCCTGCATCACCTGTTCCCGTGGAACCTGAGCCTGTTGTGAAGGAATCTCCTAAAACTCAAAGATTTCCATCGAAATCTAACCTTCCAAAACATTCCAGCCAGACATCTCATTCTTCTCATAACCATCCACCTTCAGATAGAAAGGAACATGAGAAAAAAGAAAACTATTCTACTCCTGAAAGTGGGCTTTCCCCCAAAGGAACACAATTTTCATCAAGGAGTCGAGCAAGCAAGGAAGAGAAGAAGGCCTTGCCATTCTCAAAGAGTGCAGTGAAAAGTATGGACTCGTCCCCCTTTATTGCCATTGGAAAAGTTCCTGCACCACTGAGTCCACTTAGGGAACCCCACACATCAAAGAATAAGGTTGAGGTAGAATCACGAAGCAGGTACCCATCAGAACAAAAGAGACAAGCCAGACAAAATGTGCATGGCCGTGCTGGTGTGGAAGTAGAAACTAGTTCTGAACAACAGAATATTTCCCACTCAAAGAAAGGTGAGGAAGAAGTAGGTCGTGGAGTGGAGCATGGTGAAATGCAAAAATCAAAAAAATCAAAGACACATTTAGAAAGCATGAAGCACAGAGGAAGGTCTGCAATGCATCATGCTTTTTCTGAGGTATCAGAGAATCAAGGCAAAGAAGATTCTCGAAGGAAAAACCAGCCTTTCCAGAAAACAGCGTTAGAGGGAGAGGCAGCTGCTGACAGAATGCATGTCAGGCCTTCCAATCAGCAGGCAGCATCACTTACTCATAGGAAGGATAGGAATTTCCCCCGGCCCTCATCTCAGGCAGGGAGTCATCAGCATCATCCTGATACACGCTCTCCTCCAAGAAGTCGTTACCAACAACACATGGACAACAGGCATGCACAACATGGAAACAGATTCAGGCAGTCTGGATCTGGAGGTAGAACACCATCTGCAGAAAGTTTGCCACAACAGTCAAATATCACAGAAGTTTCTCCTGGTAGACATAGGCCTAAATTATCACAAGGGAATAGGCAACAGGTGTCTCCAGGCCATAAACCAGGACCTCCACAGGCCAACAGATCTCTGTCTGGGAACCGACAACCACCACCACAAGTGGAACGATCACAAATTTCCTCAAGTAATAAGACTCAGTCTTCACAAGGGAGTAAATCCCTGGTTTCTCCAAATAACAAACAACAGTTTTCACAGGTAAAACGACAGCAGATGGCACCTGGGAACCAGAGACATCAACCACAGGACACACATTCCCAAGCTACCAGTCATATGCAGTCATCAAGTAGCAGATGGTCAAAGCCACACAATTATAATAAAGCAGCAGAAGCAAGTTGCCAACAGGATATAGAAGAAATGAATTTTTCCCCACACCCTGATGTTTCAAGTCAACAGGGAAAGAAAGTACATAGAACAGAAGTCCATTTTGTGCCACCACAAAGATTGAAGCAAGTACAAGATACTAGTACAAAAGACAACACAAAAAGTGGATGGAACAAGATAGAAAACAGCAGTGGCTTTAAACCAGGAAGGCCAGTGGAACGCAAGGAACCTCAACCCTTCCGTCGTGAAAAATCTGCAGGTGAAGAAATGACTAAGATAAGGAGTTTGAAATCAATTCCTTCTTTAGCTTCAACATTTTGTAAAGCAAAGGCTCCTGGGAAAGAGACAAATCTTCATTCTCAGGGATTTCCCCATAAGGAAGACAGTGGGTTCACAGACATTACTGAGAGAAGAGAGGAAAAGAAAGATGGTAGAGATATTCTTGACCAAGATGACTTCAACTTACCTTTCATAGATACATCATTACCTCTCATGAGTCCAATACCTTGCACTCCAGCTGCACATAGAGATGACTTCTGCTCAGTCTCTGATAGTGGCAATAATGCATTCCCTCTCATGGAATCTATTCAACCTCCAATGAGTCCAATGGCCCCTACCCCTCGGCATCAGCCACACGAAGACATAAATTTGCGCTTACAGCCTTTGAGTCCAGTCGAACCCACTGTTAATCTTTCAGCCTCCATGACACCTCAGAGTAGTGCACCCTTTATCTTACCCTTGGCTCCCGGTCCAGTGATGAGTCCAATCCCACCGACCCCAGTGCGCACTACCTCCCCTGTTCGCATGAGTCCCATGCCTGTGTATCCCTCAATGTTAGGCCCCATTGTGAGCCCCATTGCAAACACACCAACACACAGCATTGGAGAGAGCTTTTCCATACTGAGCCCTGTGCCCAGCACTGAAGACATGTCATCTCACCATGCACATCCATTTGGTAGCCTTAGAGAGGCTGCGGAACATTTTACTGTTCAAGCAGCCATAAGTCCAATGCCTCAGACACCTGCTCATATTGCTCAGATGCCCCAGCAGCTTCCTTCAGTTAAAAACTCAACAACAGCTCAAACGCCAGCTATGAGCCCAATTCCTCCAACACCTGCATATTCTGAAACAGATGATTTTCCCCTTCCTCCCATGATGAGTCCTATGCCAGTTTATCCATCAGTTGGACCACTTGTAAGTCCAATGCCTCACACACCAAGCCATTATGGAGTTGAAAGTAATGAGCCACCAATGATGAGTCCGCTCCCCAGTCTGCCTAGTGCCCCTGGCCCTGTCATGAGTCCCTTGCCACAAACGCCATCCTATGCACCTCAGACCTATGTCTCTCAGTCACCTTTATATATGCCATATACACCTCATGCACATGCTCCTCAGACACCCCTTCATACACCAGAGGCATCTGTTCACAACCCAGAAACCTCTGTTCCGTCTGTACTAGATACAACCAGCACACAAGCAATAGCTTCTAGTCCGAGAGTACAATCAGAATCTTCAGCACAACAAACCAATACATCACCTGTTCAGGCTACAGAGTCACACAAACAGAAATTGCAACAGACTGCTCAGTCACCTGAAGATAGATCACAGTTTGATGAAGAGTCAGGAACACTAGCACATCATCAGGAACCAAAGACATTTCCAAGTAATACCCAAGCTGTTACAGGATCTCAGACTCCAGTCACACCTCACCCTCCTCACTCTGTATCTCCACTTCATGGACCCATGACTCCACTTCATGGACCCATTACTCCACTTCATGGACCCATGACTCCACTTCAGGGACCCATGACTCCACTTCAGGGACCCATGACTCCTCTTCAGGGACCCATGACTCCACTTCAGGCACCTATTACTCCTCTCCAAGCACCTCTGACTCCTCTTCAGCCACCCATTACACCTTTAACACCTGTACCATCTGCACAGACACCTCATACACCTCCAGCAACCTCAGAGTCTTTACAGTCACAAGAACACACACTACATAAAACATCACAAGATCTTGAGAATAAGGGTTCATTTCCGCTGAAAAGTCCTAGTGAATCAATGGGTTATGATGGACAGTATAGTCCTATGCCAGTACTCCCCTCTGCACCTGGTCCGGTGATGAGCCCCATGCCACAAACACCTGTACATATACCACAGACACCTCCAAGTGTTAGCAGCATTATTTTGCAGAGTGGAAGACAAAGTGCAAATTTAACAGATGCTGATAGGAAGTCTCCCACTTGCACATTGCCAGTCACTCCAAAAATTTCAGAGGCATTATCTCCTTGTTTAGAAGGGATGATGGATCCAAGTATAAACACTACAAAGACAATGATAAATCAAGGGGTGAGTGATTTTAGTGTTACATACAGTGGAAGTGATCAATCAGGAGTGGCCAAAGTTGGGTCACCATCAGTTTTTGCGACAGAATCTGTGGCTACAACTACTTCAAACCCACCTAGTGAAGGTAAAGATATGTCCACTATCTCTACCCAACCCTCTGCATCCCTAGCCTCCAGTAATAGTAACACTACCTCAGCAATAAATTCCATGTCCTTGTCAGGAGATGGGAATATTTTGAAGAGCTTAACTTCATCATTAGATGATACTATTCTGACAAAGACAGCAACACATGCACAAGGTGCATCAGATAACTTGAATTACAGTCCAGCTTATCTGTCTTGTGTTACAACACACTCCACTCTCACAACTCCAGCAGAAACACTGACAGTATCAGTAGGCACACCATCTTCAGTGTCTATGACTGTTCAGTCTGGGAGTGTAAAAGATCTAAATTCTAGTGGAGCTGAGTATCATCAACAAATGCCTGTAACATCTGTTTCACCAGCTTCAAATAATTCTCAATCTGTAATTTCACAAACACCCTCTGTAACTTGGTCTAATCTCCCAACTTGTTCAGAGGTTTCAGGGGTCACAAGTCATGGCATGCAGATGCCAACAACAATCCTACCTTATGGCAACAATACTCCTTCACTTGATAATAGAGCTCAGCTTTCAGACACAGGCAAAACAACTGTAAGTATCTTAAAAGCAACACTTTTATCAGACTCAGGTAGAGGAGTTTCTCGTGTTGTACCCTCACCCTCTTGTAGAAAGGAGTCAGAGTCCCATTTTTCAGCCAATTTGAACCCAATACACCCTCATATTAATACATCAGGTGGGTTAACTGGATTGCTTCACCCATTAAGCGAAAATTCTCAGGGTGATCACACTTTAAATCAAGAGAACAAGACAGTGGCTACTCCTCATGAAACACCATTAATGTTTTCTGGTGGAAGTGTTCAGCAGTTAAGTGCAGGTACTCTTGTAGAAGATGTACAGGGAAATCTAAATGTCACTCAGGGAACTTTCCCAGTAAATACAAGTCAGGAGGCTGAAGTCCTGCCACAAGTTATTTTAATGCCAAGTCAAGTGCAAATTAGTATTCCACAAGTGACTGCTCCTGCAGTTAACTTACCTCTTGTAATAGGTGCTGTTGTGTCTGACTCTAGCACACAGCCTAATGAGACTATCACATCAGTCCCAACTAGTATTATGGATGAACAGAATCCAAATCGTCCAGCTTTACTTTCTGGCAGTGTGTCAGATATGGTAATTCCGTCATTAAATTCATTGGATTCCAGTGGTGCAAATGCTAATATCATAGGTGTGCCTTACACAGTACCCCTTCATACTGTAGAAGGAAACATTGATTCTAGAATGACATCAGTCCAGCCAGATGAAATTTGTTACGCAAATATACAAGAACCTTTAGATGTTGTTCAGCAAGCATTCCAATCAACTCTGCTTGATATAGAAGATAAACCATCCAACAAGATGTTTGCTGAGATTGCTGAAGAATTTAGTAATCAGGATTTCTGTTTACGTCTTCAGGAGACGGCAGAAGTCTCACAAGTAAACACAGGTGAAAGTGAGGCAAATCTACAGAATGTTCCTCTTTTCACACTTGATAAGGCCAATATCACACCAGTTCCACCCAGTGCAGTTCAGCTTGATCTCCCTGCAGATGACAGTCAGAAAGATTCATCATGTAGTACTCAGCCACCACAATTGCCTCCTGTACTTTTACACTTCTTAGAGCAAGAAATGCAGAGTGATGCAGAAAATAAAGAAAATGAAAGTCAGAGTGTCACAAAAGACAGTGAGGTTGCTAGTGACAAAGATAAATCAGGTAATGACAGTGAAGGGATTTCAGTTTGTATGGAATCTCAGTCAAAAGAAGCTTTTCCGAATGTAGTCATTCCTGATGTTAAGTCTGTTACAGATGTACCTACACAGTTGGAAGAAAAAAATGTACATTTAGCACATACAGGTACATCATCACCTTTCACGCAAAACATGCATTTAGAACAGGTAACAGTGTCAAATATAATGCAGGAAACCCCAAATTCCAGTATAGCAGTGACAAATCAACTCCCTCAAGTCAGTTATTCAACTGCAACCTCACACTCATTGGATGTAGGTACATGCGCTCTCTTAACCCACGTAACCACAGCTTCACAACTAACACCTTTGATTCCACACTCTGATTTGACTCAGGCAACCACATCTCCACTCTTGATGCATACTAATATTAACCAGCATTTAACACAGTCACCTTTAGTCTCACATTTATCACAAATAAGCTCAGCCACACAGATATCCCAAGGTTCAGCATCTTTAATGCAGACATCTGAAACCACTCAAATAACACAAAGCACTTTAGGTCCAGAATCCACTCTAGGTCCACAGGTAGCAAATATCACTTCTTCCACTGAGTTACCACGTGGGGCTTCGAATTCACAAGTAACACATACTTCGTTGACTTCACCCATCATGCAGGCAACACACACTTCTTTGACTTCACCCATTGTGCAGGCAACACACGCTTCTTTGACTTCACCCATTGTGCAGGCAACACACGCTTCTTTGACTTCACCCATTGTGCAGGCAACACACACTTCTTTGACTTCACCCATTGTGCAG
The DNA here is from genome assembly GCF_015228065.2 of Penaeus monodon. Classification (NCBI taxonomy): domain Eukaryota; kingdom Metazoa; phylum Arthropoda; class Malacostraca; order Decapoda; family Penaeidae; genus Penaeus; species Penaeus monodon. The sequence continues at coordinate 28,421,669 of NC_051423.1, read as the reverse complement.
GCAACACACACTTCTTTGACTTCACCCATTGTGCAGGCATCGCACTCTTCTTTGACTTCACCCAGTGTTCAGGCATCACACTCTTCTTTGACTTCACCCAGTGTTCAGGCATCACACTCTTCTTTGACTTCACCCATTGTGCAGACAACACACACTTCTCTGATTTCACCCATTTTGCAGATGACCACAGCACCAACAGTGTCAGTAACTTCATCTCCACTAATGTCACAGGTACCAGTTTCATCTCCACTGAAACAAATTACAACTTCACCTCAGTTCATGTGTGTTCCCACATCATCGCATTTGGCCAGTGCCCTGTCAAAGTCACAATCTCCACATGTATCTTCACCATATGCAGCTACAACTTTAGGATTAACAGAAACTTTTTCACATTCATCAAATACAGCAGTAACTTCACCATATACACAAGCATCACCCCTCATGCTTCCAGAATCAAACAAAGACACTTGTGTTTCAAAAGGTTTAGAGGGCCCAGAATTAGCAACAGTTTCCACTTTCCTTCCTGTGTCAAATCCACATATTTCACCAAGGGAACCTTCTGCTTTGAATGCATCTTTTTTTACCAAGGAAAATGCCTCATTTGGGGTGTCATTAGGAGCAAATGTGACAGATGCCTTGAAAATGAGTCAGCAGTCACCAGCAAGTGAAAAGAATGTGTCTGCAGATAAATTTTCTCCATCATCAGAATCATTACCTCTTGGTTCCACGGACCACACTTTAGTATCTGCCTTTCCTATTCATGCAACTACAGCACCATCTGCACAGATTATGGGAACAGAGGTCACAGAGTCTGTTACAAAGTTAGTATCTCCAAAAGCAGCTGAATCATTGACGGCACCTTCTGAAGCAGTACCATTTATGTCATCAGTTGAGAAGAATACAGAATCAGTAGATGGAGGATTCTCTTTAAGAAGTGAAGTAGATGATGTAGCAGTGTTGCCATCACCAGGGAGAATTCCAACACCAGCAAGTTCTTCAGTACAAGTAGCAACATCTAATATGCAACTGGAATTGAATACAGAAGTTGCTGTGGAGCCTAAGAGTTCTGAAGCATCAGATGTGGGTTTGTCCACAACACAGAATTTTGTCCAAATGCCTAGTGAGAGGGCACAAACACCAGCTGCAATTGCAAGAATTTTGACTCCAGTTTCACTGACAAGACCCGTGACACCTGTATTACTGACATCAAATGCTACTGTTGCACAGGTGTCATCTCCACACACCACATCACCGAGTACTGGCTTAACAGTATCATCCTCAGCTATACTTACCACCATGTCTACAGTTACTTCTCCAAGTGTTTCATCAGCTACTTCATTAGGGGAAACAACATATTCAGCAGCAAGCATAACTCCCATGTCCTCCACAACTTCTCTGCTGCTGCCAGCCACATCTGAATCATCTTCAGATGGAGTCAGGCCTCGTTCTAGGGAAGGCTCTTTAGTGCCGCTGTTCTCATCAGCTGATAATCCAAGCAAAGTTGTTCCTGTGCCACTTACAACACATAAATTACAAAATATTAATTCGAAGGTACCAGCAGGAGCACCTGATACTATTATTACTAATATACCTAATGCTCTGACATCACCTTATGATGTTGTCAGGCCTCTCTCTGAAAGCAGGAAAATCTTACCTTCAATGAGCATGCCACCAGGATCATCTCCTAGTGCATCAGGGGTGGTACTAGATAATGCAGTTGTTTCTTCAGTACCAAGAGTGAGCAGTGTTCCTATTACAAGTATAATGCCCTCTGCATCTGTGACATCATCTGAAGCTAGCATCATAACGACAAGAATTCACCATGGAGGTATAATGAATACTTTGTCACTAGATTCCTCATTGGCAAACAAATCTGTAGCACCAGTTGATTCAGGATCTCGCTACTTAGTCAGTGGATCTCACCAGTTTCAACATGATTCATCTTTTCCAGAACTTCAGGCTAGATTGGTTGGAACTGCTCCGACTCCTAAACCTATAATAGCACAAACAGAGCTTGATTCTGCCTCTGGTGAAGGGTTTTCAGCACCATACAGCAGCCACATGTATCCAAATGCAGTACAGATTATAGGAGAAGGAAGCCAAAGGCCACCCAGTATATCTGCAGAGTCCCCATCCCACCATTTGTCACGTCCATTTCAAACTCATTTTAAGAAGCAATTAATATCATCAACTCAGAATTCTGCAACAGTTGAAGGAATAGCACATGAAGAACCCAAATCCACAGATCCCAGTCAAAAGCATGATCAGGGTAGTTTAGGTCGGCTCCAACATCATGAGTCTGCTCCAGTTTCTCAGCCAAATGCACAGCCAAACAGGTTTGAAGCTTACCAGTCATCCAGCACTTGTAGTTATGCAGGTCTTGTCCCACGACCAGGAGCTCTTCTTGAACCTTCTTTCCTGAAAATGAATCAGGCAGTTCCACAACCTGTTATCCTCACCCAGAATAGACAAGTCCCTATAGGACACCCAGTTGGTGCACCAGGTCCTAGTCCAGTAGTGGAGCACGATACAAGATCTGTTGATTCTCTTGGTTCTGTTGAGTTACCTCAGACGCTTCCTAGCCACCCGTCCGGTACTGATCTTGATGATCGGTTGCCAGCAACTCCATTTGGACACTTTCGATTGATTGGAGGATCTCCTGCTTCTTCATCTAGTTCAAAGAGCAGATCAGATTGGTCAAGAGAAAGCACACCCAGTGTAAACTCCTTCAAAATCCCATCATCTTCTCCATACTCAGACCCTCAAACTCAGCAAACTTCCCCACTGCCTCTTGTTGTTCAGAAAGTTAATAGTGGTGGCAACCCCATCTCTACTATACTCCATGATGACTTAATCAATAGGTCTAATGTTCAAAGTGGTACTGAAGTAGCACCTCGAGAGTCTCAGCAAACTCCATTAAGCTATGTACCTGCACCTGTGCCTCTTCCTGTACAAGAGATATCTGTACGTGATAAACGTTTCGTTCCCATACGAAAGAGAAGTGTCCAGATAGTTTCTGAGGATAATAAAGACTCAGAAATTCAATGTCAAGGAACATTTACTTCTCAAGCCCAAGTTATGTCACTGGTGCGAGTGACACCGAGTCCTGCCTCATGTAAAGAGAGTGATATTAAACCACCTGAAGAAAGTGTGCAGTCTATGGCTCCACCCAGTGTTCCTGGCATCACACCCTTATTACCTCACCCAAGGTACCATCCTCATGCTCTGAAATTGAGACCAGAATTGGGAGGTAGAGCTATTCAGATGTACAAGGAAAGGCCATTTATGAGAGGTTCAATATTGACAACATCAAAGGCAGCCCCACCCCCATTACTTAGCCCAGGTGGTCATGGGCATCGTGCTGGGGTGTATCCACCACAACAGCCACCAAACAGGCCACACATAGGGGCAAAAGAGGACTTAACATCACAGAATATGGGAAAAAATGACCAAGGTCATCCATTTTGGAGGTATGGCTCTAGCTCAGAATTGAGAGACTCACCTTTTCAGATGGACCCAGCTTTGATTCCCATACGGTGGCCTGGTATGTCAAGTGAAATTGCAGCACAGCTAAAAGCACCCCAAAATCTTGCTCCCTTTTATCGACCTGGAATTAACTCTTATCTCTTTCGTGGGGACTTTGCACAGGGATCTCTCATACCACCTAATTATCCATCTCAGATGTATCAACAGCCCTGCAGTTTACAAGAGGGGCACAGACCACATAGTAATGAGACTGCAGTAAAACCAGACTGTGTGAAAGAAAATAAGCCAAGTCAGGAAGTTTCACCAGATGATAGTCCTATCAATGTTGTGGATGAAGCACCAGAACTTTTGCCTGCAAGCTCAATTGGTTCTGAAGGATCAAAATTAGAGGGGTTAGGAAAGTCCTTACAACATCACCTCACGTCCCAAAAACTTCTTACTGATGGAAAAGCAAAGGTACCCCTCACTAGCCCAGGAGTTCATCAGAATACTTCAAATCTTCATGAAACAACATCACACACTGGTGTGTATGGGTTACCTCGATCTGTGTCAGAATCCATATTGAAAAGTTCTCATGCGGGAAGTGCACTGTCAGGAAGTCTTTTCCCAAATGCCATTATGTCAGGAAATAGTAGTAACTCTGTTATTGGAAACACTGGGGGAGGATCTTTAAGTTGTAGTGCTAGTAATGCTGTTACTAATAACATCATTGAAGCAGTAAATAGCCTTGAGGGGACAACAAATGTTAGCACAAGTGGTGGCTCATTAACATCCCAAGATGATGAATGTAGACAGTTGCACCCAACAACAGGAGATTTGCATGATGATGCTCGTCATGAACAAGCAGGAAAACTGGGGAAATTCTTAAAGAGAGTTAACAGAGGTTCGGTAGATCACCCACGAACTGAGGCTAGCACTCCTGTCAGCATCATTGGTGGAGAAGATGCAGCATGTGTTGGTACATCTGTTGCTGACCAAATTATGGAAGATGCTCCCTCCACTTCAAAGGAAGAGCAGGAGGCACCAGGAAAGGAAAGTACACCTTGTTTCAAAGAACCAAATTTTGAAGTAAGTTTATCAGAGACCCAGTTGCGAGATTTGCGGAGTATCCACCAAGATCAGGAAACAGACCGCCAATTCAGTAGAGGATTTAAGAAGAGCATTTC
>NC_051423.1:28409081-28416917 GCF_015228065.2 Penaeus monodon | reverse complement strand
TGTGAAAGATACAAATTCATCACCAAGTGTTGAGTCGGATGGAAGTCAGCTTACAGAAAATCCCAAAGAAAATGTGCCTAAGAAAATAGCAAGTACTGTAGAACTCGATGAAAATTTAACGGGCAGAGCTAAAAGACTGAAGAATAGAGAAGCAGCTAATTCAGACAAGAATAGTAATTTACCTGTTTGCAAAAGAACAGCTGAAAGATCACAAGCAAAGGCACAAGAAGACAAGCAAGATTTAGACATGGGACTAGATGAAAATTGTGATTCTGAAAATGCTGATCATAAAGATAGTTCTACACAAGGGGGAAATCAAGACAAACTGGCACCAGCAGCACAAAGTGAACGAAACGTGGATGACGACATAGAAGAAACTCTAAGAAGGTTAGATGGTCCCTCACCACACACTGTACTAAGGAGTCCACCCCACCCTTCTGAAAAATTAAAAGAGCAGAATTGTAATAGAAAGCTTCGGACTGAGGCATCAGGAGACCAAGTGAAAAAAGAGACTAGCACAAATGAAACTGATATTAAGAATAATGTGAAAAGTAATTTAGAAGCCAAGAAAGAGGTAGGAAGAAAAGAAACATCAGATCAAGATGATGAAATTTTGAAAACTTCAGAAATTATTGTATCATCTGAACAGCCTGTGGCATCCAACCTCAAGCCATCCACATGTAAAGAACAAGAAAAATCTGAACAGTTGGCTGTGGAAGATTCATTAAAAGAAGCAGATGGAAGTTTGAATGCTGAAAGTAGTGTGGTAGTGTGTCAAGATACAGCAGCTCTCTCAGTTGTAGCAACATCTAACATTGTTTCTGAAAACACTAGTCATGGAAAAGAGAGCTCCAGTGACTGCTTTCTAGGAAGTACTAACACTAACACAAGTGGGAGTAGAGTCAATAGTGCAGGTGATGAAGAAAACAGCCGTGGAGGAAGTGGCACAGGTGGTGATGGAGGTGGAAATGATTCAGGGAGCAATAGTAACAGTCCTGTGAGAAATGTTCTTCTGAAGTCTGTGCAGTACAGTGATGGCATCAACGATCATGACTCAGAGTATCATGACTCCATGTGGAATATGGCCTTCCTAACACCAGAACGAAGGGAGAGGGATGAGATATCTCCGCCTCAACCAAGCTCACCAGGTATGTTTTACAACTTTGGTTTACCTCTCTCTTTTATATATATATATATATATATATATATATATATATATATATATATATATATATATATGTATATATATATGTATAATATGTATATATATATATGTTATATTATATATGTATATGTATATATGTATATATTATAATGTATATATGTATATATATATGTATATTATATGTATATATATGTATATATATGTATGTATATATTGTATATTTGTATATATATATGTTTATATATATGTATATATATGTATATATATGTATATATATGTATATATATGTATATGTATATATATATATATATATATATATATATATATATATATATATATATATATATATATATATATATATATTGCTTTGTTTTTTTTTATAGCAGGTTCTTGTACAATGATAGTAAAGCAGAAGTGATGAAAATTGAAAGGAAGTCAGATTTGATTTGATTCCTGTTTTGATTTCAGTTGTGTTGTTCTGATAGTGCTCGTTTCTATTTACCATTCAAAAGAAAGCAATAAAGCCATTTGAAAGTATGTAGTTCTAAAGAATTATCATATATATTTTATTTGATATTAGGGTTCTAACTGCAGAAGAATACATGGATGTAGTAAAGCTGTATTTATACATGGGAATGCTATAGAAAAATACTCAACCCTGTTTTGGCCTGATGTTTATTATTCTTACTAATCCATAAATTCATTAATGATGATTGATAATTATAAGCATTTTTAACATTTATTATGTTCACCAGGGCGCTCAGACTCCTCAAACATCAGAAGGAACCTTTCAAGACAGCAGTTATATCCAGCAATTGTAACACTACAGCCTGGAAGGTATGACTTGGACATGTGTAACACTGTTAGTTATTGATTTATATTCATTAATTTGTATAAAATGTGTATGTATGTGGGGATAGAGTGAGGGAGTGAGTGAGAGTAATGAGAGTAAGAGTGAGTGAGAAGGTGAATGAGTGAGTGAGAAGGTGAATGAGTGAGTGAGTGAGTGAGTGAGTGAGTGAGTGAGTGAGTGAGTGAGTGAGTGAGTGAGTGAGTGAATGAATGAGTGAATGAGTGAGTGAATGAGTGAGTGAGAGTTAGCGTGAGTGAAAGATTGAGTGAAAATGAGAGAGAGAGAGAGAGATAGATAGATAGATAGATAGATAGATAGATAGATAGATAGATAGATAGATAGATAGATAGATAGATAGATAGATAGATAGATAGATAGATAGATCGATTGATAGATCGATAGATAGATAGATAGATAGATAGATAGATAGATAGTGTGAGTGTGTGTGTGTGTGTGTGTGTGTGTTTGTGTTTGTGTTTGTGTTTGTGTTTGTGTTTGTGTTAGAGTGAGAGTGAGAGTGAGAGTGAGTGATTGAATGAGAGTGAAAATGAATGAGTGTAAGAATGAGAATGAGATTGGGTAAAAATGAGAATGAGAATGAGAATGAGTGAGTAAAAGTGAGTGAGTGTTGAATGAGAGTGTGAGTGGGTTAGGATGAGTTTTTGAGATTGAGTGAGTGATAGTGAGTGAGAGTAAGAGTGATGAGAGAATGAGTGAAAGTGAGTGAGTGAATGAGAGAGTTAATGAATGAGTGAGTGAGTGAAAATGAGAGAGAGAGAGAGAGAGAGAGAGTGAGTGAGTAAGTGAGTGAGTGAGTGTGTGAATGAGTGAGTTTGTGAGATTGAGAGATAGTGAGTGAGTGAGAGAATGAGTGAAATTGAGTGAGAGAATGATTGAAAGTGAGTGAGAGAATGAGTGAAAGTGAGTGAATGAGTGAAAGTGAGTGAATGAGTGAATGAGTGAAAGTGAATGAGAGAGAGAGAGAGAGAGAGAGAGAGAGAGAGAGAGAGAGAGAGAGAGAGAGAGAGAGAGAGAGAGAGAGAATGAGAAAGTGAATGGGTGAATGAGATTGAGTGAAATTGAGTGAGTGAGTGAGATTAAGTGAGAATGAGTGAGTGGGTGAGTGAGAATGAGAGTGAGTGAAAGGGAGTGAGTAAATGAGTGAGTGAGAGGATGAGTGAATGAGAGTGAAAGTGAGTGAAAAAATGAGAATGAGATTGGGTGAAAATGAGTGAGTGAATGTGAATTAGTGTGCATAGTATACAGTATGTTGAAATAGTTTCATAGTGTGATAAAATACATCGTTATTCTTTTCCAGCTTTGAAAGCCCTGTGAGAAGAGAACGATCTGATTCATCATTTAGTCTTCACATACCCTCATACAGTGAGATGGAAGAAAAGGGCCCAAGTGGTGACGAAAACGTGGAAATAATTTTTGACAAGAAGAATAGTGCAAAAGAGAAAGAATGTGCAATAACCAAAGGGCAAAGACCTGATGACAATCAACAAGTTTGCAGCAGGGACAAAGGTAGCAGTGTTAGTGGTGAAGACTGTGCAAGTCAGTCAACAAGTAGTGTAGTCGTAGAAGGGCAGGAAGAAGGTATTAAAGCATTAGATGATAAGGAAAACTCACCAGGAAAAGAATTTGAAATATTACATGGTATAGAAATTTCATCTGATTCCCCATCTAGTGAGAGTGGTAAAGGAACCCATAGCTCATCAGCCGTCAGTGAGGTGAACAAAGATTTGTGCATAGCTTCACCTAAGGATTTAGGTAAACATTCAGAGATTTCCTCAGGTATGCCAGACAACTCTAGTGATGTTCCTGAAAAAGACTCTGATAAAGTTCCACATAAAAGTCCAGTGAAGGACCCCAGTAAGACTCCACCAACTGAAGTACCATCAGAGGATACCACTGAAGATGAACTGGTTAAGTCAACCAAAGGTGAAGAAGAGTCTTGTATCAATCTATCGAGGGACCATTCATTGGGAAATATTGATGAAATCGGACAAAAGAACCTTGCTGAAGCAAGTGGAAAGGACACCAACAAAGATCAAGGGGTGCTGCAACAAGCAAAGGATACCAATGTATCAGTTGTGAAGGACTCAGTGGAAGAATCCGTTGAAATGTCGGTGGAGGCCTCTGGTGAAGTTTCATCAAAGGACTCCAATGAATTTTCAGGGAAAGACTCCATTGATGTTTCCTTGAAGAACTCCAATGAAGTTTCAGTAAAGGACTCCAGCGAAGTTTCAGTAAAAGACTCTCAAGAAGTCTCAGTTGAGGACTCTAGTGAACTTTCAGTGAAGGACTCTAGTGAAGTATCAGAGGACTTTGAAAAAGTTTCAGTAAAAGACTCCAGTGATGTTTCAGAGAAGGACTCTCATGAAGTTTCAGTGAAGGACTCTTGTCAGTTTTCATCAGAGGACACTGATGCTGCTGCATCAAAGGACTCCAATGATGCTTCTTTAAAGGACTCCAATGATGCTGCATCAAAGGACTCCAGTGATGCTTCATTAAAGGACACTGATGATGTTTCATCAAAGAACTCCAATGATGCTTCATCAAAGGACTCCAGTGATGCTTCATTAAAGGACACTGATGATGCTTCATCAAAGAACTCCAATGATGCTTCATCAAAGGACTCCAGTGATGCTTCAGCAAAGAACTCCAGTGATGCTCCATCAGAGGACTCCACTGAAGTTTCTGGAAAAAATTCCACTGAAATTTCGTCAAGGGACTCAAGCAAAATTTTACTGAAGGACTCCAGTGATGATTCATCAAAGGACTGCAATATTGTTTCACCCAAGAACACCATAGAAATTTCTAGAAGGGAGTCCACTGAAGTTTTATCAATGGATTCCAGTGAAGTTCCAGTAAAGAACTCCAACATAATATCAGCAGAGAATTCTTTTAGAAAATCAACTGAAAATCCAGTGAAAGATTCTACTAACACTCCATCAGAGGAAGCCCGTGAAGTTCCAGTGACTACCCCAGGTGAAGTTGCAGGAACCGACTCAAGTGAAAGTGTTTTACCAGAGGAGTCTGATGATATCCTAAAAGATACTAATGACACTAAGAGTGATATTCCAGCTGTAGACTCCAGTGAAGTTGTATCACTGACACCCACTGATTTTCCATCATCAGGCTTCAGTGATGTTCCATTAGATAATACCAATAAGATTTCATCAGTAGATTCCAGTGAAGGTCCACAGGGTGACAATGATAGGAGGAAAAATGACAAGAACATCAAGAATTCCAAAGAAATTCCAGCAGTAAATTCTGGTGAAGTTCTTGCAAAGCACCCTAGGCAGACCACAGAGGAGGATGGTAATGAGGCCTCAGTGGAGAACTTGGAGGTAGTTGCTGAAGTTTCCAATGTTTCTGAAGTTACTGGGGAATGCCGTCTGAATGATTGCAGGGAAGCTACACTGGATTCTAGCACAGCTTCACAACAGGATGTAGTAGTGAAAGATAGCGATCAAGTGTCAGTAGACAGCCCACGGAAACCCCCAGAGACAGACATAAGTAGTGTTTCTTTGCCAGGTGTCTCTGCACCAGTTTTGAATGAAGGAGATGAAATTGCCAATGTGACTTCCTTGTCAGTATCAGCCATGGAGTCAGAAAAAGATACCTCAGAAAGGTCTAGTAAAGCTTCAGACAAAGAAATTTCTTCTAATAAAAGTCAAACTCATGACAGTTCCTCTCTAACATCTCCAGAGGAATCAAATAAGTTATCTAAAGATCCCAGTAAAATGTTTCCATGCAAGGATACAGGACCAGTATCATCAGAGAATTCTGGTGATATGTCCTTGGTGGATTGTAGCAAAACATCTTTGGAAAAATCCAGCAAGAATTCACCCACTGATTCCTCTAAGGAGTTGCCCCAGGTTTGTGAGGAGGACTCCAGTGAACCTGAGACTCCTAGTAAAACCACAAGTGAAAAAGTTACCAAAGATTCCAGTGAAAATTCTACTGATGACTTGAAAGAAATGCTGCCCATAGAGTGTGAATTTTCTTCAAGGAACAGTTCTCAAGAACCAACCAGAGACTGTTCTCAAGCACCATCCAAGGTGGCAGCTGAAGAATCCTGTCAGATAATACCCAAAGACAGCTCCTTACCATCATCTAAGCCATCTTGTGAAGAAACTACTGACAACACTGAAGTACCAAGCAAGGTGTCTTCTGGAGTGTCAGTAAAAGACTCCACTCAAAAAGTAAAGGATTCTGAAGTATCAACAAAGGATGCCACTCAACTACCAACAAAAGATTCTCCTGAAATATCAGCAGAGGAATCATCTGAAATATCAGTTACAGATTCTACTGAAGCACCAACTACGGAGCACCAGAAATCAGCAGAGAACTTGGCTGAAGTAACAACTACAGTCTCTCATATATCCACAAAGGAAACTGCTGAAGTGGCAGTGAAGAAGCTTCAAGTATCATCAAGGGACTCTCTTGAAGAACCAACTGAGGAAACTCAAATAACAAACAGAGACTCCAATCTAATAACATCTGTGGATTCTCCTCGGGAATCAGCAAAAGTGTCTCCTCAAATACCAATGGAGTCCACTCACTTACCAACCAAGGAGTCTACAGTATCAGCAACTGACTCCACTCAAGTACCAACCAAGGAGTCTACAGTATCAGCAACTGACTCCACTCAAGTACCAACCAAGGAGTCTACAGTATCAGCAACTGACTCCACTCAAGTACCAACTAAGGAGTCTACAGTACCAGCAACTGACTCCACTCAAGTACCAACTAAGGACTCTTCTCAGTTATCAAATGAGGAAACATTACACACTTCACCCAAGAAACCTCAAAGTGAAGGAGAAAGCCTAGCTTCAATTTGTACATCAGAAGATTTGGATAGTCACTTGGTTGAAGATGGTACTCAGAAGAAAGTGAATGATGAAGATATTTGTAACTCAACTAAAGATACTACAATACCATCCGCTGAGAGTAATTCACCAGATATTATTGAATTAGATGAATTAAAATCAGTTAGTGAGGATAGAGAAGAAAATGAAGATCCAAAATCTTTATCATTAAGAGTGTCAATTTCAAGATCATTTGTTAAAATTCCTGATCCTGATGAGCAGAATGTGGAAGAAGATTTGACAGATAGTAATATTAGTAGCAGATCCACAGCTAATGTGTCCAGTTGGCCCAGTGCTAGTATATCACCCTCTGATAACAGTTCAGCAGAATGTAAACAGAAATTAGTAGAGGATAATCAAATTGACAACAAAATCAAATCCACAAAGACAATAGGTGAGACCACAAAGAAAGATTCAGAACTGTCATGTCAAGGAATTAATGAAACTTCACCAGAAAAGGGGAAGAGTAAAGATGTGCAGGAAAGTATAGAAGCTAAGAAGTTGACAGCAGATGTTGCTAAAATTTCCACCAAGAGTACCTCTGCTACAAGAAATGTCATCCCAGAAGGAGACCTAAAACATTTAAAGTCTACTTCCAGCAGAGAATCATCAGGGACCAAGAAATCAAAATCACAGGAGTCTAGCAGGAAGAAAAAGGAAGCCTCTCATAGAAGTACTGCTACGAGCAGTCATGGAAGTAAAAGTAGAAGTAGGAGAAGTAAGAATGAGCCCAGAGGAAAAGACTCAAGAAAAGAAAAAGTTAGGGCAGATGTTCCAGCTAAAGATAGCTTATCTGAGAAGCACAAAGATGATTGTAACACAATAACTAAGACCTCTTCAAGAAGTGATTCACAAACACCCGGAGAAACACAATCTGAAACATCTTTAGACACGAGTAAGGCATGCAGTGATGGTGCTCAACAGGTCAAGGAACAAGA
>NC_051423.1:28399243-28408981 GCF_015228065.2 Penaeus monodon | reverse complement strand
TGGTGACATTCAGGATGTCATTGCTTTTAAACCAGTCGCATTTAATCCATCACACAGATGTTCCACAATGCTAGCCCACCAGGAAGACCATTATTGGGCCCTTGAAATTTTGGGAAAATGTCATTTTTTTCTAATGCTATTAATATCGATAGTGTTATTTATCCTTAATGAATATATGATTATTAAAGTGTAATAAAAATACTGAGAACAATGGAAATAAGTGATAAATGCATCAAGGAATAAAGGTAACAGGGAGATAGGTAGATAATCGAACCTTGATGTTGCAAACGCAGTAAATGAAAATAAATAAATAAATAGATGATAAAATAAATTTTCCGTAAACCTCACGTGTATTTTTCCCATCCTCTACCTTTGGGGTTTTTTTAGTGCTTCAACGAGATTTTGGTCTCAATCTCTAAAGTGAATATCTCTTCACATGACCACATAGCTGCGGAGGAACTAAAATCTCCCTGAACAACGGTAATTTTTTATAAAGTTTGCATATATTATTTTTATATGTTTTTTATGTATATGTATTTTATATATATTATATATATATTATTATTTTATTTATATAATATTTTCCCCACCCCCCAAATTTCATTCCTTCATCATTTTTAATTTTTTTTTTTTTTTTTTATCATGCACATTTACTTTTCTTATTTACTAATAGTCACCTGTGATAACGATGTTAGTCCTTCAGAAAAGCTAAGAAACTGCTGGCGAAATTGTGTGTCCATTAGTTGTCTACGAAGACTGGAATCACTGCTAAGCTGACTACCTTGTCTTGCAATCTGTGAATTATCTTACACTTAAATTACAAAGTCCATTTTCTGCTATGATTCATTCTCTTTAAACAACCTAAGTATTTTAAAAAAGTAGGATATTAATTTTAAAGATTTACATTATCAAACAATCAATTTGAAAACCAGAAAAGTTTAAATAGATATTCTACACCTTTACCTTTGATGGGACAGATGGAGTAAGTGACACAGGAGGCTGAGAACTATCAATGAAGTCCTCAATGTCAGAAAGCGAGAGGTCTGCCCTCACCTCAGACATCTGGGGAGGTTTGTTCTTCTCTGACTGTTCTGCTCCACCTGGAACAGTACAGTCTCCTTTAGAAAGGAAATCTAGTTCATTTTAATCTTTTGGCTGAAATTCTCCTATTACCGTTCTCTTATAAAGATTGGATATTCAAGAAAGATTATCAAATGAACAGAACTAGGCCATGAGTGTACCTTGAAGATTGTCCCCTTTCTTCATTCCAGGACCTGACGTTCCACTGGTAGTAGGAAGGGTTGATCCTTTTAGCTGATGTTGCTTTGGTGGCATATTTGCATCTGTAGACTCCTGTATTTCCTCTGGAACCAATTCAAGACTACCAAACTTATCCTTCTTTTGACTTCCTTCCTGGTCTAGCCTCTGAACACCTAGGTCTGTGTCTGACATTCCTTCAAAAGAAACTCGTCTCCTCTTGGGTTCACCTGCAACTGTTGTGAGTGGCACATCATTTTCCCATGAAACTCTACGTTTCGTGTTCCTCTGGCCTGATATTGCTGATGGATTTTTTCCCATTGCAGCACTCTCTTCTGATGTTTTGGTCTCTCCTATAGGTGTGAGCTGCAGCAACTTAAGGCCTGAGAACTTCTGTGACTGGGGTGTGCTGGTGGTAAATATAACATTTTCTACACACTTTTTGGACAGACCTTTTGTCTTCTCACCTGATGACTCGCTTTGTGTTGTTTCTTTTGTAGAGGTCCCTTTATCTGATGAAGAACTAGCTACATTATCCTCTGATTTCCTCTGCTTATCTTTTGAAGATGACGATGGATCATCACCACCATCATTTTCATCATCATCACCTTCATCACCTTTCCCCTCACTGATTGTCTTAATGATCTTCCTTGCTTTCAGCCACTTTGTTACATCTGCTGGTGATGGTGGAGTTCTCAGTGGCGTTAGTATTGCAGACTTGGCACTCCCTTGAGTCTTCATCATATATGGATCGTGAACAACTTGCTCTGACACTTCTGAATTTAAGGTATTCAAAAGCAATCGCCAATTATACAGCCCGTCCTCTTGAAAACGGCCCTCAAAGTCATCTAAATCAGACGTCACTGTTGTCTGCAGTTTAAGAACTTTGCCTCCAATTTCCAAACTTTTTGGGGGTACATCATTTGGATTGCTACAAAAAGCAGTTGGATGGACTACTTCAGGAATATCATAATTTCCTAGGGTGTTTACAATATGTTCATAGGTTGGTGGTGGTGGAACATACACTAGAACTTTTGAACCTCCTGAAGCTGCTCCAGGCCCCGGCACTTTTGTCTTTAGCTTTCTAGCCCCATTCTTCTTTGAGGATCCACTGCCAGACTGGTCCTGGTCTTTCCTTTTCTTCCCTGAGTTTGCATCTTTATTTCCCTGGCTACTGTCACCACCCTCCTGCTCACGATAAAACCCTGGGATAACTTTGTCAATGCTCTGAGTGACTACTAGTTGCTGGTCAGACTGTGGATCCAGTGATTTTTTGTTAGTGTCCTCAGATGTTGAAGCACCAGCTCCATAAGGTATAACTTTGGCTGGCTGCGGGACATATTCCTCTTCTTGCAATAAATGTTTAGACTTCTCAGAGATATCACTTGGAATATACTCTGGTGTTGGTTTATCAAGCCCAACCGGGAGAGGACTGTATTCATCCTCTTCAATTATGTTATTGGTTGGTAAAGTTAATGCCTGAGGAATGTACTTGGCTCGTCTTTTTTCACTCGAGAGTGCTTTTGGTACATACTGATCATCATCTCCTTTCTTACCTTTACTTTGAGAACTTGCAGATGTTCGGTTGCTGTTCTTCATATCTTGTTCTCCTTTTGATTTTGTGTTCTCTGACAGCACAACATTCTGGTTTAATTTAGAAGGATCTTTTTTTGATGAAGAGTCAGACTCTGATAAAGGAACAGTTGCACTAACTTTGGTTTTGTGTTTCTCTGATTTTACTGAGTCTTTGGATTTTGTTTCTTCCTCTGGTTTGGCTGCTGCAACTCCTGATGGTTTATCTCCTTCTGTACTCATGGTTTCCTTTGATGAAGAAATTGACAATTTTTTAGATGATGTCTGAGAACTTGAACTCTCTTTTGCTGCAGAGGTCTGGTTAATTTCCTTGGATGTTTTAGCATCTTTATTGGACTTTTTCAAATGATCTGAGCTGGTTCTTTTAGATGATTTGGAATCTTTGTCTGATGTTGGTAACTCTCTGAAGGCAGTTTCACTTAAATCCATCTGTTGTTTTGTTGGCTTGGATGGATCTTTTGACACCATTTTTGCTGATTTTGCATTCTCTGATTTCATTTGCTCTTTGGTGTTTGAAGAGGCATTTTCTCCCTTGCATACCCCTTTAGATTTTGGTTCATTGTCTGGTCTCCTGGAATCTTTTGAAGATTTTGAGCTGGAACCTGATTTTGATGTGGCTTTTGAATGCTTTGAATGAGCTGTTTTTGACATGTCTTTTGAGGACTTTGGATCAGAAGCCTTTGACATCTTTCCATCAACTTCAGACTTTATATTACTTTTTGTGGACTTTAAATTACAATCAGAATTTGACAAATTTTTGGATTTTAGGTTGGAGTGGGACACTGAGGGCTCCTTCACATATTTGGAATCACGCTCGTCTTTTGATGGCTTTTTTGAAGTCTGCAAGGATTCGCCCTCTCTTGTGGCTTTCTTCGATGGTTCATGCCTTGTATCTGATTTTCTCTTTGAGGAGCTGTGTCCTGATTCATGATCTGACCTGGAACTCCCTTTGGATGGTCTCGAATCTTTCTCCGACTTCGATCTTGAGTCTTTTGCTGATTTGGAAGTTATTTCTCGTTCTTTTGAAGTTAAGTCTGATTTTGATTTTGATTTCAATTTTAAATCATGTTCCAATTTTGATGTAGGTTTGGATTTTGAATCTTGTTCCGATTTTGATGTTGTCTTAGATTTTGAATCTTGGTCTGCCTTCGACATAGTTTTCAATGCTTTCAGAACCTGTTCTAAATCTGAATTCCCTTTAGGAGTCTTCAGGTCCTCAGTATCTGAGTTCTTCTTCAAAGAAGATTTTGAGTCAGACATTTTAGATTCCCCCTTTGAGGTCTTGGAGCTATCATCACCTTTTGATGTTCTAGTAGGTTGCGAATCACATCCTGGCTTTGACTTTGAATCGTGCTTTGGTGCCACCAATCCTCCGTTGTCAGTTCGTTTCTCAGCAGCGGTCTTTGAGGCATTCTCAGAACTTTTCTTGGAAGATGAACTTTTTGACACAGACATGGGTTTGTACTCAGGCTTTGGGAGAGCTTTTGAGATAGGCTTTGGCTCATACTCAGTCTTTGCACTATCCGTGTTAATTGGTTTTGGAGTGTATTCTGGTTTGTTGACAACTGCTGATATTGGCTGTGGTTCATACTCAGTCTCTGAAACTGGTTTTGATGTTGACTTGGGCTCGTAAGCTGGTTTCAATGAACTTTTTTGTGTAGATTTCGGATCATATTCTTCAACTGTACTAATTTTGTTTAATGATTTTGGTTCATACTCTCCTCCTCCTTCTACTTCTGGCAGACTGTCTGTACTATTCAGTGTTCCACGTTTATTCTGGAAGTCAGCACTAGGCTCATATTCCTCATCTTCTTCCTCATCATCACAGAAGGATGAAGATAGATTGCCAAAAAGATCTGTTAAAGTTTTTCTTAATTTGGGTTTTGATTTTCTTTGTTGATCAGAGGCTACTGATGTCTGGTCCCCATCATTCCCAGCTGGAGTTTCTTCACAAAACAAATCATTTAGGGTCTTCTGAAGCTTCTTATTCTTGTCAGCAAATAGTTCAGCCCCCTTGACTTTCTTAGAAATGGGCACACACTCATCTTGTGTATCTGCTGATTCCTGATGATCTCCTTTCACTTTTAAAATTTTATCTTTTGCCTTGTTCTTCTCATCCTCCCCACTCACACTTTCTTTCCTATCTAGTTCTGATACACATTTACTGCTTTCCTTTTCCATCTGATCCCATCGGCTCCTCTTTTTGGGAGTGGTTACAGAACTTTGATCTGGCACTGGCTGAACTTTTTCCCCTTTCTCCACCTTGTTAACAACATCCCAGCGGCTCACATGTTTCTTGCCAAGGTCTACTTTACTGGCATTCCTTGTGATGAGTAAAATTTTCCCCTCTAAACATTCTATGTTCATTTCCCCTAGGTTTTCATCAGCTGATTTTGCTTTTTCTTTACTGGACATCATTTCTGTATCTTTTGGGGAAATATTTGTGATTTGTGCTTCATTATTTTTATGGCCTTGTAACACAGTCTGATCATTTTTCTCAGGACTTGAATCCTTTTCACCACTATCCCTGCTTGAGTTTGCTGTGGCAGCTTCAGCTTGTTCCTTATTATCAACTGTTTTAAGGTTATGGTGTTGAACTTTGCCTTCATTTGTTTTGGCACTTTTCTTTTCTTTACCTTCGGATGCTTTGAAACTTTCCTTTTCTTTAACCTCTGATGTTTTGGTACTTTGTTTATCTTTATTCTCAGATGTTTTGGTATTTGGCCTTTCTCTAACTTCGAATGTTTTTGGTACTTTGTTTTTCTTTAACTTCGGATGTTTTGGTACTTTGTTTTTCTTTAACTTCAGATGTTTTGGTACTTTGTCTTTCTTTAACATCTGATGTTTTGGCAC
The DNA here is from genome assembly GCF_015228065.2 of Penaeus monodon. Lineage (NCBI taxonomy): Eukaryota > Metazoa > Arthropoda > Malacostraca > Decapoda > Penaeidae > Penaeus > Penaeus monodon. Next base: position 28,403,278 of record NC_051423.1, on the reverse strand, counting down.
TTGTCCTTTCCTTAATTTCTGATGTTTTGGAAATATGTTGAATTTTGTCTTCAGGTGTCTTTAGTCTATGCTGTTGAAATTTGCTTTCAGATACTTTGACACCATGCTGCTGAACTTTGCCTTCAGATATCTTAGCACTATGCTTCTGTTCTTTGCCATCAGATGTTTTGACACTTTGCTGTTGGAGTTTGTCTTCAGATGTATTAGCACTACACTGCTGTTCTTTGTTTTCAAGGGATGTGGCACTTTGCTGTTGAATTTTGCTTTCAGCTTCTTTGACACTATGCTTCTGAACCTTGCCATCAGATGTTTTGTTGCTGTGCTGCTGAATTTTGTTTTCAGTTGTTTTGGCACTATCCTGTTCTTTGCCATGCTGCTTTACTTTGGCTTCCAATGTTTTAACACTGTGTTCTTTGCCATCAACTAGAACCACATTCTTACTGTTTTCTGAAGCAACTGTTTCACTAGTTCTCTCTTTATTTGAGCTTGATGATGCCTGCTTGTTTTCTTTTGGTAAAGGAGCCTTTGAGCTTGTTTTATCTTTCTCTCTGCATTCTTGATTAGTAATTTTGTGGATTTTCTTGACTTTCACCAAAGAATCTTTTTTCACCTTGTGAATTACTTTTTTCTTCTTTTTACTTACAACTTCACTTCTCGTTTCTCCAAATATCTTTGCTAATTCTAGATCAAATGAAGTTTTACGCTCATCTCTAATTAACCGTTTTTTAGGTGTACTGCCTGATGACTGGCTAGTGTTTTTTCTTTCAGCTGGTGGAGACGGAGTGTTCTTCTTTTCAGCTGATGGAGTGGAATTTTCTTCTTTTTCTTTCTGAAGCTTGTCATCCTTTTTCTTTGATTTCACATTCTCTTTATCTGCACCAGTTAATTTTCCTTGCTCTGGTGAAACTTTCCCTACTTGATCATCAAAAGAGACTGATTTGTATTTTTCCCTCTGTGAAGTCAATTTTTCAGGCTGCTTTCTCCCTGTGTCAGGCTTTGGCAGAACCTTTTCTTTATCAGGAGATTTATCTTTTTGTTTCAAATCACTTGTTTTATGTATATCAGGATTGCTGACAGTCTTCCTATCATCCTTCTCTCTCAGCATATCACCTAACTTTGCCTTAGGACTTGTTTCCCCTGCCTTTGGTGAATCTGTTCCCAAGCATGTACCCTCATCTTGTTGCTGGGCAGTTATTGTATTATTGCTGGTATCTTTGTCAGTGTTTCCACTAGCTAGTAAGTTAAGTTGTTGATTTGATGGACCAGTTGCTGAATCTTCTGAAGTGTGAATGGAGTCTTCAGGTTCTTTCTTTAACAATGTCAGTATATCTTCTACAGCACCTTCCTTATTCTGATCAGAGCATGACTTTTCTCTCACTGATGAAGAACTTAGCAAAGCTTTGTTGGTTAAACTCTTGCTATTAATTTTTGCATCCTTTTCCATCCCATCTTTTCCATTACTGCTATCTCTTTTTTGACTTGCCTCTGATTTTCTTTCATTGTTTTTAATATCACTCTTGTGTTTCTTTGGCAGTTTAGGTTCTTGTTCCTTGACCTGTTGAGCACCATCACTGCATGCCTTACTCGTGTCTAAAGATGTTTCAGATTGTGTTTCTCCGGGTGTTTGTGAATCACTTCTTGAAGAGGTCTTAGTTATTGTGTTACAATCATCTTTGTGCTTCTCAGATAAGCTATCTTTAGCTGGAACATCTGCCCTAACTTTTTCTTTTCTTGAGTCTTTTCCTCTGGGCTCATTCTTACTTCTCCTACTTCTACTTTTACTTCCATGACTGCTCGTAGCAGTACTTCTATGAGAGGCTTCCTTTTTCTTCCTGCTAGACTCCTGTGATTTTGATTTCTTGGTCCCTGATGATTCTCTGCTGGAAGTAGACTTTAAATGTTTTAGGTCTCCTTCTGGGATGACATTTCTTGTAGCAGAGGTACTCTTGGTGGAAATTTTAGCAACATCTGCTGTCACTTCTTAGCTTCTTACTTTCCTGCACATCTTTACTCTTCCCCTTTTCTGGTGAAGTTTTTATTAATTCCTTGACATGACAGTTCTGAATCTTTCTTTGTGGTTTTCACCTATTGTTTTGTGGGTTTGATTTTGTTGTCAATTTGATTATCCTCTACTAATTTCTGTTTACATTCTGCTGAACTGTTATCAGAGGGTGATATACTAGCACTGGGGCCCAAATGGACACATTACTTTTGGATCTGCTACTAATATTACTATCTGTCAAATCTTCTTCCACATTCTGCTCATCAGGATCAGGAATTTTAACAAATGATCTTGAAATTTTACACTCTTAATGATAAAGATTTTGGATCTTCATTTTCTTCTCTATCCTCACTAACTGATTTTAATTCATCTAATTTTAATAATATCTGGTGAATTACTCTCAGCGGTGGTATTTTAGTATCTTTAGTTGAGTTACAAATATCTTCACATTCACTTTCTTTCTGAGTACCATCTTCAACCAAGTGACTATCCAAATCTTCTGATGTACAATTGAAGCTAGGGTTTCTCCTTCACTTTGAGGTTTCTTGGGTGAAGTGTGTAATGTTTCCTCATTTGATAACTGAGAAGAGTCCTTATTGGTACTTGAGTGGAGTCAGTGCTGGTTTCTGTAGACTCCTTAGTTGGTACTTGAGTGGAGTCAGTTGCTGATACTGTAGACTCCTTGGTTGGTACTTGAGTGGAGTCAGTTGCTGATACTGTAGACTCCTTGGTTGGTACTTGAGTGGAGTCAGTTTGTGATACGTAGACTCCTTGGTTGGTACTTGAGTGGAGTCAGTTTTCTGATACTGTAGACTCCTTGGTTGGTACTTGAGTGGAGTCCATTGGTATTTGAGGAGACACTTTTTCTGATTCCCGAGGAGAATCCACAGATGTTATTAGATTGGAGTCTCCCGTTTTTTTATTTGAGTTTCCCCAGTTGGTTCTTCAAGAGAGTCCCTTGATGATACTTGAAGCTTCTTCACTGCCACTTCACAGTTTCCTTTGTGGATATATGAGAGACTGTAGTTGTTACTTCAGCCAAGTTCTCTGCTGATTCTGGTGCTCCGTAGTTGGTGCTTCAGTAGAATCTGTACTGATATTTCAGATGATTCCTCTGCTGATATTTCAGGAGAATCTTTTGTTGGTAGTTGAGTGGCATCCTTTGTTGATACTTCAGAATCCTTTACTTTTTGAGTGGAGTCTTTTACTGACACTCCCGAAGACACCTTGCTTGGTACTTCAGTGTTGTCAGTAGTTTTTTTTCACAAGATGGCTTAGGGTGATGGTAAGGAGCTGTCTTTGGGTATTATCTGACAGGATTCTTTAGCTGCCACCTTGGGGTGGTGCTTGAGAACAGTCTCTGGTTGGTTCTTGAGAACTGTTCCTTGAAGAAAAATTTACACTCTATGGCAGCATTTCTTTCAAGTCATCAGTAGAATTTTCACTGGAATCTTTGGTAACTTTTTCACTTGTGGTTTTACTAGGAGTCTCAGGTTCACTGGAGTCCTCCTCACAACCTGGGGCAACTCCTTAGAGGGAAACAGTGGGTGAAATTCTTTCTGGATTTTTCCAAAGATGTTTTGCTACAATCCACCAAGGACATATCACCAGAATTCTCTGATGATACTGGTCCTGTATCCTTGCATGGAAACATTTTTACTGGGATCTTTAGATAACTTATTTGATTCCTCTGGAGATGTTAGAGAGGAACTGTCATGAGTTTGACTTTTATTAGAAGAAATTTCTTTGTCTGAAGCTTTACTAACCCTTTTTGAGGTATCTTTTTCTGACTCCATGGCTGATACTGGGCAAGGAAGTCCCATTGGCAATTTCATCTCCTTCATTCAAAACTGGTGCAGAGACACCTGGCAAAGAAACACTACTTATGTCTGTCTCTGGGGGTTTCCGTGGGCTGTCTACTGACACTTGATCGCTATCTTTCACTACTACATCCTGTTGTGAAGCTGTGCTAGAATCCAGTGTAGCTTCCCTGCAATCATTCAGACGGCCTTCCCCAGTAACTTCAGAAACAT